>NC_037679.1:80857180-80863611 GCF_003255815.1 Theropithecus gelada | reverse complement strand
AAAAAAAAAAAAAAAAAAAAAAAAAAAAAGAAAAGGAGAGGAAAAAAAAGGGGGCCTACAAAATTGACTCAGGAGCGTCCTCACATATAGAGAAGGACTCAAATTTAGAGTTTTGGCATTGTTCCCAAGAGAGACAGTCCCAGACACTATTGGTTTTGACAAAATGCTGTGTTCAGTTTGTGAAAATTTATCAAGCTAATTGGCTGGGTGCGGTGGCTCACGCCTGTAATCCCAGCACTTTGGGAGGCCGAGACGGGCGGATCACGAGGTCAGGAGATTGAGACCATCCTGGCTAACACGGTGAAACTCTGTCTCTACTAAAAATACAAAAAATTAGCAGGGTATGGTGGCGGACACCTGTAGTACCAGCTACTTGGGAGGCTGAAGCAGGAGAATGTTGTGAACCCAGGAGGCGGAGCTTGCAGTGAGCCAAGATCGTGCCACTGCACTCCAGCCTGGGCAACAGAGCAAGACTCTGTCCCCCACCCACCCCCCAAAAAAAGAAATAAAATTTATCAAGCTATACACTTATGATATTTCCACCTTTTTTTTTTTTTTGAGACAGAGTCTCACTTTGCCACCCAGGCTGGTGTGCAGAGGCATGATTATTGGTCACTGCAGCCTCACTTCCTGGGGCTTGGGTGATCCTCCCACCTCAGCCTCTGGATTAGGTGGGACCATAGGCATTCTCCACATTGCCCAGCTAATTTTAAAAAATTTTTTTGTAGAGACAAGATTTAGCCATGTTGCCCAGGCTAGTCTCAAATGCCTGGCCTCAAGCAATCCACCTGCATTGGCCTCTGAAAGTGTTGGGATTAGAGGTGTAAGCCACTGATCCTGGCCCTTTTCTTTTTTTTTTCTTTTCTTTTTTTTCTCTTTTCTTTTCTTTTTTTTTCTTTTGAGACAGGGTGTTGCTCTGTCACCAAGGCTGAAGTGCCGTGGTGTGATCACCACTCACTGCAGCCTCGGCCTCTCGACCTACTGGGTTCAAGTGATCTTTTCACCTCAACCTCTTGAGTAGCTGAGACTACAGGCATGCACTACCACATCCGGCTATTTTTAAATTGTTTTTTTTTTTTTAAGATGGGGGTCTCACTGTGTTGCCCAGGCTGGTCTGATCTCCTAACCTCAAGCAATCCTCCTACTTGGGCCTCCCAAAGTGCTGGGATTACAGGGGTGAGCCACCATGCCTGACCCCACTTTTCTATATGCATTTTACACTTCCATAAAAAGTTAAACAAAATTTAGTCCATTCTATGTTACCTTCTTTTGACATTTATCTGGTTTTCAATTTAGCAGAAGTCTCCAAAAAAAAAAAAAAAAAAAAAAAGTGGTCTGTGACTCGCTCTGGACACCTGACAGCCCCTAGAGGGCGCTCATTCTGCATAAGAGACTTTTTCTTTTTTTTCTCTCTTTTTTGAGACCGAGTTTTGCTCTTCTTGCCCAGGCTGAAGTGCAATGGCGTGATCTCGGCTCACCACAACCTCCACCTCCGAGGTTCAAGCGATTCTCTTGCCTCAACCTCTGGAGTAGCTGTGATTACAGGTATGCGCCACCACGCCTGGCTAATTTTGTATTTTTAGTAGAGACGGGGTTTCTCCATGTTGGTCAGGCTGGTCTCGAACTCCCGACCTCAGGTGATCCGCCTGCCTCAGCCTCCCAAAGTGCTAGGATTACAGGTGTGAGCCACCGTGCCCGGCTGTACACTGTAAATGAGTGAATTTTGGCCGGACGTGGTGGCTCAGGCCTGTAATCCCAGCACTTTGGGAGGCTGAGGCGGGCTGATCACAAGGTCAGGAGTTTGAGACTGTCCTGGCCAATGTGGTGAAACCCCCTCTCTACTGAAAATACAAAAATTAGCTGGGTGTGGTGGCTGGCGCCTGTAGTCCCAGCTACTCCGGAGGCTGAGACAGGAGAATCGCTTGAACCTGGGAGGCAGAGGTTGTAGTGAGCCGAGATCATGTCACTGCACTCCAGCCTGGGCGACAGAGCGAGACTCCATCTCAAATAAATAAATAAAGTATACAATTCAGTGGTTTTTAGTCTGTCCACAGAGTTATGCAACCATCAGCACGGTGAAACTGAGAACATTTTCAAAAGAAAGCCTGTACTCCTGAGCTATCACTTCCCTCTCCAGTCCCTGACAAGCACTAATCTACTGTCTGTCTCTGTGTCTTCGCGTATGCCAGACATTTCAAATGAATGGAATCACATACCGTGTGGCCTTTTAGCATTTATGCACTCGCACTTAGTATTATGGGTTTTTTTAAATTTGTTTTTGTTTTTCTTTTTTTGAGTCGGAGTTTCACTCTTGTTGCCCAGGCTGGAGTGCAGTGGCGTGATCTGCAAGCTCTGCCTCCCGGGTTCAAGTCATTCTCCTGTCTTAGCCTCCCGAGTAGCTGGGACTACAGGCACCTGCCACTACGCCCATCTAATTTTTTGTATTTTTAGTAGAGATGGGGTTTCACCATCTTGGCCAGGCTGGTCTCGAATTCCTGACCTCAGGTAATCCACCTGCCTCGGCCTCCCAAAGTGCTGGGATCACAGGTGTGAGCCACCGCGCCCGGCCACCAGCATTACTTTTTTTTTTTTTTGCGTCAGAGTCTCACTTTGTTGCCCAGGCTGGAGTGCAGTGGCGTGATCTGCAAGCTCTGCCTTCCGGGTTCAAGTCATTCTCCTGTCTCAGCCTCCCGAGTAGCTGGGACTACAGGCACCTGCCACTACGCCCATCTAATTTTTTTTTTGTATTTTTAGTAGCGCCCGGCCCAGCATTACATTTTTAAGGTTCACCATGATGTAGCATGTATCAGAACTTCATTCCTAGGCCAGGTGCAGTGGTTTACGCCTGTAATCCCAACACTTTGGGAGGCCAAGGTGGGCAGATCACTTAAGGTTAGGAGTTCGAGACCAGCCTGGTCAACATAGTGAAACCTTGTCTTTACTAAAAATACAAAATTAGCCGGGTGTTGTGGCACACGCCTGTAATCCCAGCTACTCTGGAGGCTGAAGTGAGAGACTCTCTTAAACCTGGTAGGAGGAGGTTGCAGTGAGCCAAGATTGCACCACTGCACTTCAGCAAGGGCAAGAGAGATTCTGTGTTAGAAAAAAAAAAGCTGGGCGTGGTGGCTCACGCCTGTAATCCCAGCACTTTGGGAGGCCGAGGCGGGTGGATCACGAGGTCAGGAGATCGAGACCATCCTGGCTAACATGGTGAAACCCCGTCTCTACTAAAAATACAACAACAACAAAAAAATTAGCTGGGTGTGGTGGCGGGCAACTGTTGTCCCAGGCTACTCAGGAGGCTAAGGCAGGAGAATGGCGTGAACCCGGGAGGCAGAGTTTGCAGTGAGCCGAGATGGCGCCACTGCACTCCAGCCTGGGCAACAGAGCCAGATTCGGTCTCAAAAAAAAAAAAAAAAGAACTTCATTCCTTTTTATTGCCAAATAAGATTCCATGGCATAGACAGAGTGCATTCTGTTTATCCGCTCATCTATTGATGGATATCTGGATTGTCTCCACCTTTTGTCTATTATGTGCTATGGCTCATGCCTGTAATCCCAGCGCTTTGGGAGACCGACACAGGTGAATCACTTGAGGTCAAGAGTTGGAGACTGGGCTGGCCAACGTGGTAAAACCCTGTTTCTACTAAAACTACAAAATTAGCCGGGCATGGTGGCAGTGCCCATAGTCCCAGCTACTTGGGAGGCTGAGGCATAAGAATCGCTTTAACCCAGGAGGTGGAGGTTGCAGTGAGCCAAGATCACATCACTGCATTCCAGCCTGGGTGACAGAGCGAGACTCTGTATTAAAAAAAAAAAAAAAAAAAAAAAAGGAAATCTTAGGACTCCCTGCCAAGGCTGAACATCCAGGAAGGAAGCTAAAGCTCTGTGCCCAGGAGAGGGTCAACAAGGCCATGCCTTGCTGATTGAGGGGACATTTATCTGTGGGCATTGAGGGGTGTCCCTCTTGCCCCAGACTACACAGGGCAACTCCTCTTACCCCAAGCTGTAAACAAGATCTTTGAATATGGCGCTCAGCTATATCCTCGCCACTCTGGAAGTGATTATCCGAAGGGTATTTGGGACAGGAGCCCCGAGGCCTGATGTTCTTGGCATGTCAGTATCTGGGAGGGGCCAGCCTGAACCACCTACTCAGGTGTTGTGAATAATGTTACCCAACTCTGACCCCATAGGGAGAATAATCTCATAGATTTGTGTAACCTGCTCTTCCAGCTGGCCTGCAGATGCAGATGAGCCCTAATTTGCCCCAGATTCTTCTCGATGGGGCAGTCCTGGCTTCCTCTGAGCCAGGGTCTGATTAGGGGCTGCGAATGAGCTCTTGACCATGCTGGGACTGAGGCTTGAGGCTGTGTCTTAGCCTGGTCAAAGGAGAGAGAAGGTTCCAGGCCATGAGGCACCCCTCAACGGGTGGCAGGGTGGCTCTGGACAGGCCACCAGCCAAGAGATAGTTTGTACCGGGTTGAAGACTGGCCGGGGCTGCTGGCTACGCACCTAAGGAGAAAAGGAAAATTTCATGAGAAGAACCACAGTGGCAGCAGCATGACTGGCCAGGGGCAGACCCCAGACCCAGCTGGGCCAATCAGGGTTTAGGAATTGGAATTCAGAAACAGCCAGTTAGTTTCTGTGAGTGATTGGAACTGAGGTGATAAAAGGGGCAGCTGCTTCCCACCATGAGCATGAGAAACTGATTCGCAGAACAAGACAGACTGAAGAGAGAGAGCTTTGTTGTAGACAGGTTTCCAACGCTGGAGTCCACTTCCTTGTAAACTCCAGCTGAATTTCCTGTTATAGACTCTACGAAAGACTCTTATATCCTAGTAATAAATTTCCCTTTTGAGGTAATATGAAATGCTTTCTCTACTGGCAACCAAAGAACCTTGTATAAAGCAGGAAGATACACTGAGGAAGTTTTCTATGCATCAGTTACAGTCTACTGGGAGAGAGAAAGGTAAACCCAATGAATTAAATATAAATGATGCAATAAGGCCGGGTGTGGGGGCTCATGCCTGTAATCCCAGCAGTTTGAGAGGCCAAGGCGGGAGGGTCATTTGAGCCCAGGAGTTTGAGATCATCCTGGCCAACACAGTGAGACCCCCTATCTTTACAAAAAATAAGATAATTAGCTGGGTGTGGTGGTGTGTGCCTGTAATCCCTGCTCTCGGGAGGCCAAGGCAGGAAGATCACTTGAGCCCAGGAATTTGAGGCTGCAGTGAGCCATGTTCGCGCCACTACATTCCAGCCTGGGTGACAGAATGAGACCCTACTTCTATGATATGGTTTGGATCTGCGCCCTTGCCCAAATCTTATATTGAAATGTAATCCGCAATGCTGGAGGTAGGGCTTGCTGGGAGGTGAGTGGATCATGGGAGCGGTTTCTCATGTTTAATACCATCCCTCTTGGTGCCGTCATCAGGACAGTGAGTTCTCATAAGATCTGATTGTTTAAAAAATGTGTAGCACTGGCCAGGAACGGTGGCTCATGCCACTTATCCCAGCACTTTGGGAGGCCGAGGCAGGTAGATCACCTGAGGTCAGGAGTTCGAGACCAGCCTGACCAATATGGTGAAACCCCATCTCTACTAAAAATACAAAAATCGGCTGGGCGTGGTGGCGGTCACCTGTAATCCCAGCTACCCAGGAGGCTGAGGCAGAAGAAAGGCTTGGACCTGGGAAGCAGAGGTTACAGTGAGCAGAGAATGCGCCATTGCACTCCAGTGTGGGCAACAAGAGTGAAACTCTGTCTCAGAAAAAAAAAAAAAAAAAAAAAAAAGCAGAATGGTGAGTGCCAGGGGCTGAGGAAAGGGAAGGGGGAACAGGGAGTTAGTATTGAATAGGGACTGAGTGTTTGGCAAGATGAAAAAGTTCTGGAGATGGATGGAGGTAATGGTTGTAGAACATTGTCAATGTACTTAATGCCCCTAATCTGTGCACTTAAAAATGATTAAAATATAAGTTTGTAGCTGGGACAAAAATAAAATGTAACTTTAATGTTATGTATATACTACCAGAATAAGAAATCACCAAAAAGAAAAAAAGGAAAAACTTCGGCCGGGCATGGTGGCTCACGCCTGTAATCCCAGCACTTTGGGAGGCCGAGGCAGGTGGATCACGAGGTCAGGAGATCGGGACCATCCTGGCTAACGTGGTGAAACCCCGTCTCTACTAAAAATACAAAAAACTTAGGCGGGCATGGTGGCAGGGGCCTGTAGTCCCAGCTACTTGGGAGGCTGAGGCAGGAGAATGGCGTGAACCCGGGAGGTGGAGCTTGCAGTGAGTTGAGATCGCGTCACTGCACTCCAGCCTGGGTGACAGAGCGAGACTCTGTCTCAAAAAAAAAAAAAAAAAGGAAAAACATCACCTCGAAGTCTGTGTGACCTTGAAGTAAGTCCTCTCTTTTTTTTTTTTTTTTT
>NC_037679.1:80839313-80857094 GCF_003255815.1 Theropithecus gelada | reverse complement strand
CGCCCGGCTAGTTTTTTGTATTTTTTAGTAGAGACGGGGTTTCACCGCGTTAGCCAGGATGGTCTCGATCTCCTGACCTCGTGATCCGCCCGTCTCGGCCTCCCAAAGTGCTGGGATTACAGGCTTGAGCCACCGCGCCCGGCTCTTTTTTTTTTTTTGAGACGGAGTCTCGCTGTGTCACCCAGGCTGGAGTGCAGTGGCGCGACCTCGGCTCACTGCAAGCTCCGCCTCCCGGGTTTACGCCATTCTCCTGCCTCAGCCTCCGAGTAGCTGGGACTACAGGCGCCCGCCACCGCGCCCGGCTAGTTTTTTGTATTTTTAGTAGAGACGGGGTTTCACGGTGTTAGCCAGGATGGTCTCGATCTCCTGACCTCGTGATCCACCCGTCTCGGCCTCCCAAAGTGCTGGGATTACAGGCTTGAGCCACCGCGCCCGGCCTGTAAGTCCTCTCAAAGTGCTGGGTTTACAGGCACGAGCCCCCACACCCAGCCTTATTGCATCGTTTATATTTAATTCATGGGGTGCACCCTTCTCTCTCCCAGTAGACTGTAAGTCCCTGAGTTACTGAAGCCACTTCATCTGTTTGGGTAGACAGCTGGGAGTGCCCAGAGCTGACACCCTCCAGGTGACCCACAGGTAACGGCTGATCTACATTCCAGCCTGAGTGACAAAGTGAGACTCTGTCTCAAAAAATAAAAATAAATACATAAAACAAAAAATAAAAATAATAAGGCCAGGTGTGGTGGCTCACGCCTATAATCACAGCACTTTGGGAGGCCGAGGTGGGAAGATCACCTAAGGTCAGGAGCTGGAGACCAGCCTGGCCAACATGGTAAAACCCCGCCTCTACTAAAAATACAAAAATTAGCCGGGCATGGTGACCAGCATCTGTAATCCCAACTATTCTGGAGGCTGAGGCGGGAGATGCACTTAAACACATGAGGCAGAGGCTACAGTGAGCTGAGACTGTGCCACTGCACTCCAGCCTGGGTAACAGAGCAAGACTCGCGACCGGTAGAAGGAATCCTTAACCTGAGGACCACCAACTCCCACAGTGGGAGTCCCTGAAAGCGCCTCATTCATTCATTCACTCATTCATTCATCCAACAAATACTGAACAAATTTGTGTGTCTGGCACACTTCTAGGTCCTACAGAGATGGCAGTAAGAAAGCACAAAAACTTTTCTGCTTTCAAATAGGGCAAAATGCCAGTAATTGGTAAAAATAGGCAGAGGCAGTAACAGGTGTTCATTGTAGTTATTTTTTTTTTCTGTGTTTGAAATTTTTATTGAAAATAGAAGTTGGAAGAAAAAAAATGTTTGTCTTCCAAGAGACAGACAATAAATAAGGGGTGTATGTGTGGTGGTGCCAAGTGCTAAAGAGGACATAAAACAGAAATGAGGGGGTTGGCAAGTGTATATGGAAATTCCAACTTTAAATAGGGTGATTCCAGGAACTCCTCACTGAGAAGGTGATTTTTGAATAAAGCCCTGAAGGAAAGAAGGGAATGATCCAGGCTGCTTTCCGGAGGAACAGATGTCCTGGCAGCAGGCACAAGAGAGGCAAAGGCCCCGAGGCCAGAACATGCCCCGTATTTTCCAGGAACAGCAATGAAGCAAGTATGTGGCTGGAGCAGAGACCGGGTGCCAGGAGTGGGGGGGACAAGGTCTGATTGGAAAGGGGAGGCGCCGGCAGATCACCAGGGCTTTGAAGGCCACTGGAAGGGCTGCGGCTTTTACGCTGAGTGACCAGGGGAGCCCCTGGAGGGTGTGAGCCAAGAGTGACTGAAGCCGACTTGTGTAGGGTAATGAGAAAGCACCCTTCAGGATTTGGGGGGGTCTCTAGAGCTCCCATGAGACGCTCAAAGCAGTCCAGACTCCTATAAGGCTAAGGACCAATGTGACGGTAGGGCACAGTGGCTCACGCCTCTAATCCCAGCACTTTGGGAGATGAGGTGGGCGAATCACTTGAGGTTAGAAGTTCAATATCAGCCTAGCCAAACCCCATCTCTACTAAAAATACAAAAAATTAGCTGGGCGTGGTGGTGGGCGCCTATAATCACTGTTACTTGGGAGGCTGAAGCAGAGAGAATCGCTTGAACCCTGGCGGTGAAGGTTGCAGTGAGCCGAGATCGCGCCACTGCACTCCAGCCTAGGCGACAGAGTGAGATTCCATCTCAGAAAACAAAACAAAACAAAACATAAAAAACAAAAAAAGTGTGACGTAAGTTTGACGATCAAATTTTGCCGCTACCGGATCTCTGCAGGAAGGGGCGGGCACTGCCTGGTTGCTAGGCTGGGGCGGTGCGTTGCCATAGCGACCCCGGCCGGGCCCGCGGCGCCCGCAGCTGCAGTAAGTTGAAGCTAAAGGCTGCGATCCCGCAGGTGAGCGCAGGTGAGCCGGGCGCATGTGGGGCGGGCCAGGACTGCTGACTGACCCCAAGCCGTCTGGTTCCTGGCTCCTCCCCCTTCCATTGTGGGTTATTGTTGTTTTTTTTTTTTCCCTTGAGACAGGGTCTCCCTCTGTCCGGTAGGCTGGAATGCAGTGGCATCCCGATGATAGCTCACTGCAGTCCCGACCTCCTAGGATCAAGGCATCCTCCCACCTCAGCCTCCCGCATAGCTGGGACTACAGGCCTGCGCCACCATGCTCAGCTAATTTTTTTTATTTTTTCTTTTTTTTTTTTCTTTCTTTTTTTTTTTTTTGTAGAGACAAGGTCTCACTATGGTTTCCCAGGCTGGTCTCCAACTCTTGGACTCATGCGATCCTCCCACATCAGCTTCCCAACGTGCTGGGATTGCAGGCGGCAGCCCCCGTGCCGCCAGAGTGGTCTGTTACTCAGCACCAAAACAACCTGGGCCGACTTTCATTTCCTGTCAACAGCTCACGTGTTAAGACCACAGCCTCCTTGGAGTAGAACCTATGTTCCCTAAACTGTGGGATGGAGGGTGATTTTAGGTTACACTTATGAGGTGTGAAGTAACATCCAATGACATCATGAGAAAGTTATTAGAGTCTGGGTTCTCTTACAATTCTGAGTAAGCCAAGGAGAGTCAGTTTGGTGATTACATGACATTAACACCTCTTTTAACATTTGCTAATCTTTTTTTTTTTTTTTTTTTTTTGAGAAGGAGTTTTGCTCTTTTCGCCCAGGCTGAGTGCGGTAGCGGGATGTCAGCTCGCTGCAACCTCCTCCTTCCAGTTTCAAGGGATTCTCCTGCCTCAGCCTCCCGAGTAGCTGAGATTGCAGGTGTCGCGCCCCGCTAATTTTTGTATTTTTAGTAGAGACGGGGTTTCACCATGTTGGCCAGGCTGGTCTCAAACTCCCGACCTCGTGATCTGCCCACCTCAGCCTCCCAAAGTGCTGGGATTACAGGCGTGAGCCACCGCACCCAGCCTTACTAATTCCTATTTTTAACAGAGACCTTGGAGCTCAACCTACTCTAAGCCATAGCATCTAGCTAAGACTTAAGTTGGTTTGTTCAGTGTTTTTATTTTTACATTTATCGTTGCCTTAGGGTACCTGCTACTGGTTTTCTATTTATAATAATGATACGTAAAGTCTCCATTCTTCTTTTTCTTTTTTTTTTTGAGATGGAGTCTTGCTGTGTCGCCCAGGCTGGAGTGCGGTGGCCGGATCTCAGCTCACCGCAAGCTCCGCCTCCTGGGTTCACGCCATTCTCCTGCCTCAGCCTCCCGAGTAGCTGGGACTACAGGCGCCCGCCACCTCGCCCGGCTAGTTTTTTGTATTTTTAGTAGAGACGGGGTTTCACCGTGTTAGCCAGGATGGTCTCAATCTCCTGACCTCGTGATCCGCCCGTCTCGGCCTCCCAAAGTGCTGGGATTACAGGCTTGAGCCACCGCGCCCGGCCCAATATATGTATTTTTTAAAGTGAGTTAACTTCTTCTTCTTCTTCTTCTTCTTCTTCTTCTTATTATTATTATTATTATTATTTTTTTTTTTTTTTTTTTTTTTTTTTGAGATGGAGTTTCGCTCTGTCACCCGGCTGGAGTGCAGTGGTGTGATCTCGGCTCACTAAAAGCTCAGGCTGGTCTCTAACTCCCGGGTTCACGCAATTCTCCTGCCTCAGCCTCCCAAGTAGCTGGGACTACAGGTGTCCGCCACCACGCCCGGCTAATTTTTTGTATTTTTAGTAGAGATGGGGTTTCATAGTGTTAGCCAGGATGGTCTCGGTCTCCTAACCTTGTGATCCACCCTCCTCGGCCTCCCAAAGTGCTGGGATTACAGGTGTGAGCCACTGCGCCTGGCCTTATTATTTTTTAAGACTGAGTCTCGGCCGGGCGCGGTGGCTCAAGCCTGTAATCCCAGCACTTTGGGAGGCCGAGACGGGCGGATCACGAGGTCAGGAGATCGAGACCATCCTGGCTAACACAATGAAACCCCGTCTCTACTAAAAATACAAAAAAAATTAGCCGGGCGTGGTGGCGGCGCCTGTAGTCCCAGCTACTCGGGAGGCTGAGGCAGGAGAATGGCGGGAACCCGGGAGGCGGAGCTTGCAGTGAGCCGAGATCGGACCACTGCACTCCAGCCTGGGCGACAGAGCGAGACTCCGCCTCAAAAAAAAAAAAAAAAAAAAGACTGAGTCTCACTCTGTCACCCAACCTGGAGTACAATGGCGCCACCTCAGCTCGCTGCAACCTCCGCCTCCCGGATTCAAGCGATTCTCCTGCCTCAGCCTCCTGAGTAGCTGGGATTACATAGGCGCATGCCACCAGGCCTGGCTAATTTTTGTATTTTTAGTAGAGACAAGGGTTCACCATGTTGACCAGGCTGGTCTCGAACTCCTGACCTCAGGTGATCCACCCGCCTCGGCCTCCCAAAGTGCTGGGATTACAGGGATGAGTCACTGCGCCTGGCCCTCCTTTTTTCAATATATGTATTGATTTTTTAAAGTGAGTTAACTTATTTTTATTTTCTTCTTGAGAAAAGTTCTCACTCTGTCATCCAAGCTGGAGTGCAGTGGCATGATCTTGGCTTACTACAACCTCTGCCAAGTGAGTTAATTTACATATAAAGATTAATAATAGTACATGTGATATTTGGAAATGGGAGGGGAAAAAATCCCAATGGCATAGAATTTGGGACCTGAGATTTTTTCCCCACTCCCAGTTTTTGCTCTGCCTGTTTTCTTTGCCTGGAATGATTTTTCCCTACTCCTAGGTGTGATTGTCAAAATATGTAACCCATATTTTGGGTTCATATTTTGGATTCATATTTGGCTCAGTGGCTCGTGCCTGTAATCCCAGCACTTGGAGAGGTTGAGGTGGGTGGATCATTTGAGGTCAGGAATTCGAGACGAGCCTGGCCAACATGGTGAAACCCCGTCTCTACTAAAAATACAAAAATCAGCCAGGCGTGGTGGTGGGCGCCTGTAATCCCAGCTATTTAGGAGGCTGAGGTAGGAGAATCACTTGAACCCAGGAGGCAGAGGTTGTAGTGAGCTGAGATGGTGCCACTGCACTCCGGCCTGGGCAACAAAGCAAGATTCCGTCTCTAAATAAATAAATAAATAAAAATATTTAGAAGACATCAAAAAATATATATATACACGTATACATGACCGCCACCCCCTCCCTGGGGGCGGCTTCTCCCTGATGCCATCACAAACCCTCCTGCTCTACTGGTCTCCCTAGATTCCCAAGTGATTGTGCCATCAGACCCCCTGGGAGGGGCCCCCTGGGAGAGGCAAGGGAGGGGCCAGCCAAAGGTCAGTCCAGCACTAAAGGATCCCCACCAAGGGCCGTTCACCTGCCCCGGGAACTCAGAACACACATGACTCGCCCCACTTGAGCTCAGGATCCCAGCATTACGCGGGGCACGCTGAGCCCCAGATGTTCCTGACCCCTTTCCAGCACCCTCCATCCTTGCAGAAGCAGCCACCATGCCAGTCTCTAAGTGCCCGAAAAAGTCGGAGTCCCTGTGGAAGGGATGGGACCGGAAGGCCCAGAAGAACGGCCTGCGGCGCCAGGTCTACGCTGTGAATGGCGACTACTATGTGGGCGAGTGGAAGGACAACGTGAAACACGGTGAGTGGGACTCCAGGACGGGTGGCCAGAGTGGGGTCGTAGCCACGGTGGGCAACAGGGCCAGGAAGGCAGCGTGCAGAGCTCACTGGGGATATGAGATGTGTCCCCAAGGCTCCCCCAGGATGAGTGCTGGCCCAGGCCAGCTGGGGGCCTCCACATGCTGGGGCTTCTGAACAAACTCAGCCCTGACTTCAACAGAGTGAGGGTCTCAGGACCAGCAGTGGACAGAGGGTCTTGAGAAACTGGCCTGTCCCCAGGGCTCTGGGACCTAGGGGGCTCAATTCCTGCCTTCTGAGACTTGGGTTAAGCACTGGGCTGGCTGGCAACAAGAAAAGACAATCCCCCCGAAACCAGCTTGCCGCGGGGTTCTGGGCTTTGCATTCATCTGTGATGCTCTGCAGAGGGCTGAGCTCCAGGCACAAGGGAGGACCCCCTACTCCATCCCCCAAGGAGGAGGAGCCAGGGCTCAAGTCTGACTAGCAGGGGGCAAAGGGGTCCTGTTAATACAAACTAAATCCTGATTGGGGGAAAAAAAGAAAGAAAAAAGGCTTTTATTTTTAAATGTGGCGCTGTTGCTCACTCCAGTCTTGCAATTCCAGACTGTGTACTCTTTTTTTTTTTTTTTTTTTTTGAGAGGACAAGGCCTTGCTCTGTCTCAGAAAAACAGGCTGGAGTGCAGTGGTGCCTCGAGATCCTGCAGCCTCAAGATCCTGGGCTCAATCCTCCTGTCTCAGCCTCCTGAATTGCCGGGATTACAAGTGGGAGTCACTGTGCCTGGCTAGATTCTGTGCTTTTTTTTTTTTTTTTTTTTTTTTTAAGACGGAGTTTCACACTTGTTGCCCAGGCTGGAATGCAATGGCACAATCTTGGCTCATCACAACCTCCACCTCCTGAGTTCAAGCGATTCTCCTGCCTCAGCCTCCAGAGTAGCTGGGATTACAGGCATGCGCCACCATGCCCAACTAATTTTGTATTTTTAGTAAGACGAGGTTTCTCCATGTTCGTCAGGCTGGTCTCGAACTCCCGACCTCAAGTGATCCACCCTCCTTGGCCTCCCAAAGTGCTGGGATTACAGGTGTGAGCCACTGAGCCCGGCCCGATTCTGTGCTCTTAACCACCCTGCTCTCCTGCCTTGCTGGGTTAAGTGCTTTGGAGTCAAATAAACCCGGGTTAGGATCCCAGTTCCAGGCTGGGTGAGGTGGCTCACATCTGTAATCCCAGCACTTTGGGAGGCCGAGGCAGGCAGATCACCTGAGGTCAGGAGTTCAAGACCACCTTGGCCAATATGGCGAAATCCCATCTCTACTAAAGAAATACAAAAATGGGCCAGGCGGAGCCACGTGCGGTGCGCCACTGCACTCCAGCCTGGGCGACAGAGCGAGACTCCGTCAAAAAAAAAAAAAAGTGCCTGAGTGTATTTTTCAGTTCTTGTGGGTGGCATATGTTGTGGACAGAGCCCTGTACACTGCACAACCCAGCTGTACTGCAGAGCAGTTGTGAAGCTTCAGGTAAGTTATTTCCCATTCACTGGATCTTGGCCTCCCCATCTGTGACGGGACAGTGGGCTTCCATCTGTGTGAGTCTTGCCATCCCTTAGACCTTGGAGGTGTAGAACTAACGCCGATGGGTCAGGGGCTGCAGAAAGCAGACATCAGAGAACTGAGGCCCCCTCTCTTCAAGACACATGCTTTGACCAAGCTGAAGTGAGTTACTGTGGTATAAGCAGATCGGAAGCAGTCAAGACAGTCGTCACAGAAGTTGAGGACAGAGTGGCCTGGTGGGTCCCCACACCGCTCATTCATTCACTCCACAAACACTTACTGAGCTCCCAATCCATTCCAGGCCCTGTGTGGGGCATCCAGCGTAATCCTAACCCTCAGGGAGCTTACTGTGTTGCAGAGAACCTGCCCAGGAAGGTAACATGCTCATTTTACAGATGAGGCACATGGCGCTCAGAGAGAGGAAGTAACTTACTCAAGGTCAAGGGGCTATAGGTGGTGGCATCTGGATATGAAGGGGACCAGAGAGGAAACATGAAGGAGCCATGAGAACACAGACAGTGGGAGAGGTGATGTTCCAGCTGAACCAAACAGGAGGTGAATGAGTTCACCAGGCAGGGGGCATGCCTGCTAGGCAGTGCAGCTAGAATTGGGGGATGCTCTGGAGGACTGAGAGGGTACTGGGCATGGCAGTGCATACCTGTAGTTCCAGCTACTCAGGAGGGTGAGGCGGGAGGATTGCTTGAGGCTAGGTATTGGAGACCAGCCTGGGCAACGTAGCAAGACCCCATCTCTGCAAAATAGAATACTTTTTTTTTTTTTTTGAGACGAAGTTTTGCTCTTGTCACCCAGGCTGGAGTGCAGTGGCATGACCTTGACTCATTGAAACCTCCGCCTCCTGGGTCAAGCCTGATTCTCCTGCCTCAGTCTCCTGAGTAGCTGGAATTACAGGCATGTGCCACCACACCCAGCTAATTTTTGTATTTTTAGTAGAGACGGGGTTTCACCATGTCGGCCTGGCTGGTCTCAAACTCCTGACCTCAGGTGATCCGTCTGCCTCGGCCTCCCAAAGTGCTGGGATTACAGGTATGAGCCACCGCGCCCGGCCTTAGAAAATAGAAAACTTGGGCCAGGCGCGGTGGCTCAAGCCTGTAATCCCAGCACTTTGGGAGGCCAAGACGGGCGGATCACGAGGTTAGGAGATCAAGACCATCCTGGCTGACACAGTGAAACCCCGTTTCTACTAAAAAATACAAAAAACTAGCCGGGCGAGGTGGCGGACGCCTGTAGTCCCAGCTACTCGGGAGGCTGAGGCAGGAGAATGGCATGAACCCGGGAGGCGGAGCTTGCAGTGAGCTGAGATCTGACCACTGCACTCCAGCCTAGGCAACAGAGCGAGACTCTGTCTCAAAAAAAAAAAAAAAGAAAGAAAAGAAAACAGAAAACTTAAGGAATTAGCTAGATATGGTGGTATGCTCCTGTAATCCCAGCTACTCAGGAGGCTGAGGCAGGAGGATCACTTGAACCCAGGAGTTAAGAGAGGCTGCAGTGAGCCATGATTGCGCCACTACACTCCAGAGTGAGACCCTGTGTCAAAAGAAAAGAAAAAAGAAAAAGAAAAAAGGAGACTGGAAACCAGTGTGGCTGCAATAGAGTGAGCAAGGGGCGAGAGAGCGGGCAGGTCAGTAGCACCAACCATATAGGGTCTCACGGGCTGTGATAACATTTGCCTTTATCCCAGAGGCAAGCAGCAAATGGCTTAAAAGTGGGGGCTGGACAGGCACAGTGGTTCACGTCTGTAATCCCAGCACTTTGGGAGGCCGACACAGGCAGATTATGAGGTCAGGAGTTTGAGACCAGCTTGGCCAACACAGTGAAACCCTGTCTCTATTTAAAAAATACAAAAAATGAGCCAGGCATGATGGCACATGCCTGTAATCCCAGCTACTCGGGAGGCTGAGGCCGGAGAATCGCTTGTATGCAGGAGGCAGAGGTTGCAATAAGCCGAGATCGCGCCACTGCACTCCAGCCTGGGCAATAGAGTGAGACTCTCTCTCAAAAAAAAAAAAAAGTGGGGGGGTGCCATGCTTGGTCACTGCTTATATCCTCATCATCCTAACACCCGGCGGGGAGGGGTGCACCAAATATGTGTAGCATGAATAGTGAGTCCACATGAATTAGGAATAACTGAGTTCACACCGACTTCACAATTTGTATTGAGTACCTACTATGTGCCAGGAGCTATGCTAAACTCTGTGGAAATGTAGCAGTGAAGAAAACAAAGATACCTGTTCTTATGAAGTGTATGTTTAGCAGGGCTAGACCGACAACAAATGATAAATATAATAAGTAAATAATATACTATGTTAGAGGTGGTAGGTATACATGTATGAAAACAGAAAAACAGAATAGGGTAATCTGAGTTTGCAGAATTAAATGGTGGTCTCAACTCAGTGAACAGATGAATTCTGTCAAGACTTGGAGGAGAGGGCCAGGCACGGTGGCTTACGCCTGTTATCCCAGCACTTTGGGAGGCTGAGGTGGGTGGATCACGAGGTCAGGAGATCGAGACCATCCTGGCCAACATGGTGAAACCCTGTCTCAAGTAAAAATACAAAAAATTAGCCGAGCGTGCTAGCGGGAGCCTGTAGTCCCAGCTACTCGGGAGGCTGAGGCAGGAGAATGATGTGAACCCGGGAGGCAGAGCTTGTAGTGAGCCAAGATTGCGCCACTGCACTCCAGCCTGGGCAACAGAGCCAGACTCTGTCTCGGGGGAAAAAAAAAAGAGACTTTTGGAAGAGAGGGAGTAACTGAGTGGATGTTGGCAGGGACTAGGATAGAAGGTGGCATGACCAACTGGAGCAGAGGAACATACCTGGGGTGTTCAAGGAACAGCCAGGAGGATGGTGTGGGTGAAACAGAGTGAGGAAGAGGAGGAGGTCAGAGAGGTTGAGGGCTGGCAGGGCATGGTGGCTTACGCCTGTAATCCCAGCACTTTGAGAGGCCGAGGTGGGCAGATCACTTGAGGTCAGGAGTTCCACAACAGCCTGGCCAACGTGGCAAAACCCAATCTGTACTAAAAATACAACAAATTAGCTGGGTCAAGTGGTGAATGCCTGTAATCCCAGCTACTAGGGAGGCTGATACAGGAGAATCACTTGAATCCGGGAGGTGGAGGTTACAGTGAGCCAAGATCATGCCACTGCACTCCAGCCTGATTGCCAGAGCAAGACTCTGCCTCAAAAAAAACAGGCCCAGCATGGTCCCTCATGCCTGAAATTCCAGCACTTTGGGAGGCCGAGACAGGCAGATTGCCTGAGGTCAGGAGTTCAAGACCAGCCTAGCCACCATGGTGAAACCCCATCTCTACTAAAAATACAAAAATTAGCCAGGTGTGATGGCAGGTGCCTGTAATCCCAGCTACTCAGGAGGCTGAGACAAGAGAATTGTTTGAACCTGGGAGGAGGAGGTTACAGTGAGCTGAGATTGCACCATTGCACTCCAGCCTGGGAGTTTCCAAGAGCAAAACTCCATCTAAAAAAAAAAAAAAAAAAAGTTGTGGGCTAAAGAAGGGTAGTCAGATCATACAGGACCCTGTCAGCCACGGTAAGAACTTTGGATTTGACTCTGTGACACAGGGAGGATTTACAGCAGAGGAATGACATGATCTGATTCATGTCCTGTAACACCCATGCTGGCTATTTTGTTGTGAATGAGGTGGGGGCAGCAAGACCCCTCAGAGGCCCTTGCAGACATCCACGTGCGAGACGACAGCGTCAGCAAATCAGGAGAACGAAGCACCCCATAAAAGCAAATTATTAGAAAGGCAGGAGTGGAGCCAACCTCAGGGAAGGCTTAGAACAACTTCTCCATCTTATTTCTGCTTCTCCCTGGCTGGCCTTTTTTTTCTCTCTTCCTGCAAGTATACCTCTGCATGATACACATGTCTATCAGCATCTTAGTGACAGGATGGAGGAATCCTCTTCACTTCCTGATCTAGTTTCATTTTGTTTGAGACACAGTTGTGCTCTGTCGCCCAGGCTGGAGTGCAGTGCTGCCATCTCGGCTCACTACAACCTCCGCCTCCCGGGTTCAAGCCATTCTGCTGCCTCAGCCTCCCAAGTAGCTGGGACTACAGGTGCGTACCACCATGCCCAGCTAATTTTTGTATTTTTAGTAGAGACAGGGTTTCACCATGTTGGCCAGGATGGTCTCGATCTCCTGACCTCATGATCCACCTGCCTCAGCCTCCCAAAGTGCTGGGATTACAGGCATGAGCCACTGTGTCCGACCTGTTTGTTCTGAGACAGAGTCTCACTCTGTCCAGGCTGGAGTGCAGTGGTGCAATGTTACTCACTGCAGCCTCTGCCTCTGAAGTTCAAGCAATTCTCCTACCTCAACCTCCTGAGTAGCTGGGATTACAGGCACACACCACCACACCAGGCTAATTTGTGTCTATTTAATAGAGACAGGGCTTAACCATGTTGCCTAGGCTAGTCTCGAACTTCTGGCCTCAAGTGATTCACCTGCTTCAGCCTCCCAAATTGCTGGGATTACAGGGGTGAGCCGCCGTGCCCAGCCTTAGGTCTCCAAATCTTGTACATCTTATAACAAAAAGTATGCACCCTTTGACAGAACATCTCCACATTTTCCCCACCCCACCAGCCCCTGGTAACTGCTATTTTACTGTTTCTATGAGTTTGACTTTTTTAGATTCCACATACAAGTAAAATCATGCAGTATTTGTCTTTCTGTGCTTGGCTTAATTTCACTTGGCATAATGTCCTCCAGATTTATCCATGTTGTCACAAATGGCACGTTTTCTTTCTTTCTTTCTCCCTTTCCTTCCTTCCCTTCCTTCCTTCCCCCCTCCCTCCCCCTCCCCTTCTTTCTTCCTTTCTTGGAGTCTCACTCTGTCACCCGAGCTGGAGTGCAGTGGCGCGACCTCGGCTCACTGCAAACTCCGCCTCCCAGATTCAAGTGATTCTCCTGCCTCAGCCTCCAGAGTAGCTGGGATTACAGGCGTGCACCACCACGCCCAGCTAATTTTTGTATTTTTAGTAGATACCAGGTTTCACCATGTTGGCCAGGCTGGTCTCGAACTCCTGACCTCAAGTGATCAGCCTGCCTCAGCCTCCCAAAGTGCTGGGATTACAGGCATGAGCCACTGCTCCCAGTCCCCATAAGATTTTTTTTTTTTTTTTTTGAGATTGAGAGAGAGAATCTCGCTCTTGTTGCCCAGGCTGGAGTGCAATGGTGTGATCTCGGCTCAGCTCACTGTAACCTCCACCTTCCAGGTTCAAGCAGTTCTCCCACCTCAGCCTCACAAGTAGCTGAGATTACAGGCACCCACCACCACACCTAGCTAATTTTTTATATTTTCAGTAGAGATGGGGTTTCACTGTGTTGGCCAGACTGGTCTCGACCTCCTGACCTCAGGCAATCCACCAGCCTCAGCCTCCCAAAGTGCTGAGATTACAGGTGTGAGCCACTGCACCCAACCCCCCCATAAGATATTTTTACACCCATTTTACAGCTGAGGTATCTGAGGCTCAGAGAGACCCAAGGAATTAGCTTACTTGGTTGAGGTCACAAAGCTCAGAAGGAAAATGTTGAATTTGTTGCTGGGTTACCAAGGACCCAGACTTGAATTGGCCAATATAGGTACTCCACAAATATTTTATTCATCCTTTCATTAAATATGTATTAAGCTGGGTGCAGTGGTGTGTGCTTGTATTCCCAGCTCTTCAAGAGGCTGAGAAGGGAGAATCTCTTGAGCTCAAGAGTTCAAGACTAGCCTGGGCAACATAGCAAGACCCTATCTCTAAAAGAAAGAAATGCCTGGTGTGGTGCCTTGTACCTGTAATCCCAGTACTTTGGGAGGCCTAGGCAGGAGGATTGCTTTAGCTCAGTAGTTTGAGACCAGCCTGGGCAATATAGAGAGACTCCACCTCTATAAATTTTTTAAAAAAAATTAGCCAGGTGGAGTGGCATGCACCTGTGGTTTCAGGTACTCAAGAGGCTGAGGTGGAAGGATGATTTGAGCCTGGGTGGTTGAGGCTGCAGTGAGCTGTGCACGTTAGCATAGGCAATACAGCCAGTCCTTTCCTATCTAAAAACAAAAAAGAAAAAGGCCGGGGCAGTGGCTCATGCCTGTAATCCCAGCACTTTGGGAGGCCGAGGCGGGCGGATCATCTGAGGTTGGGAGTTTGAAACCAGCCTGACCAACATGGAGAGACGCTGTCTCTACTGAAAATACAAAATCAGCCGGGTATGGTGGTGCATTCCCGTAATCCCAGCTACTAGGTGGGCTGAGGCAGAAGAATCGCTTGTACCTGAGAGGTGGAGGTTGCAGTGAGCCAAGATCGAGCCATTGCACTCCAGCCTGGGCAATGAGTGCAAAACTCTGTCTCAAAAAAAAAAAAAAAAAAGTCTGGGCATGGTGGCTCATGCCTGTAATCCCAGCATTACAGGAGGCCAAGGCAGGTGGATCACAATGTCAGGAGTTAGAGACCAGCCTGGCCAATATGGTAAAATCTCATCTCTACTAAAAATACAAAAATTAGCTGGACATGGTGGCAGGCGCCTGTAATTCTAGCTACTGGGGAGGCTGAGGCAGGAGAATCTCTTGAACCCAGGAGGTGGAGGTGGCAGTGAGCTGAGATCACAACACTGCACTTCAGCCTGGGTGGCAGAGAAAGACTCTATCTCAAAAAAAAAAAAAAAGTTAACAGGTATTAGTCACCTACAACATGCTATCGGGGGAACCCCCCGCCCCGATATTCAACGTGGGTTCTTTTCCATTTCGCTAAGCATCGATTGGTCTGTGAAATAAAGGGAAAGAGTACAAAAGAGAGAAATTTTAAAGCTGGGTGTCCGAGGGAGACATCACATGTCGGCAGGTTCCGTGATGCTCCTGAGCCGTAAAACCAGCAAGTTTTTATTAGCAACTTTCAAAAGGGGAGGGAGTGTACAAATAGGTTGTGGGTCACAGGGATCACATGCTTCACAAGGTAATAAAATATCACAAAGCAAATGGAGGCAGGGCGAGATCACAGGACCACAGGACGGGGCGAAATTAAAATTGCTAATGAAGTTTCGGGCACGCATTTTCATTGATAACATCTTATCAGGAGACAGGGTTTGAGAGCAGACAATCTGTCTGACCAGAATTTATTAGGCAGGAATTTCCTCATCCTAATAAGCCTGGGAGCGCTACAGAAGACCGAGGCTTATTTCATCCCTTCAGCTTCGACCATAAAAGACAGCTGCCCCCAAAGGGGCCATTTAGAGGCCTACTCTCAGGGGCGCATTCTTTTTCTCAGGGATGTTCCTTGCTGAGAAAAAGAATTCAGCGATATTTCTCCTATTTGCTTTTGAAAGAAGAGAAATATGGCTCTGTTCTTCCCAGCTCAGCAGCAGTCAGAGTTTAAGGTTATCTCCCTTGTTCCCTGAACATTGCTGTTATCCTGTTCTTTTTTCAAGGTGCCCAGATTTCATATTGTTCAAACACACATGCTCTACAAACAATTTGTGCAGTTAATGCAATCATCACATGGTCCTGAGGCGACATACATCCTCCTCAGTTTACGAAGATGATGGGATTAAGAGATAAAAGTAAAGAGGCATAGGAAATCACAAGGGTATTGATTGGGGAAGTGGTAAGTGTCCATGAAATCTTCACAATTTATGCTCAGAGATTGCAGTAACGACAGGTGTAAGAAATTATAAAAGTATTAATTTGGAGAACTAATAAATATCCATGAAATCTTCACAATTTACATTCTTCTGCCATGGTTTCAGCCGGTCCCTCTGTTCAGGATCCCTGATTTCCCGCAAGAACATGCCAGGCACAGTTTTGTTTTTTTGGTTTTTTTTTTGAGATGGAGTTTCGCTCTTGTTTCCCAAGCTGGAGCACAATGACGCCATCTCGGCTCACTGCAACCTCCGCCTCCCAGTTTCAAGTGATTCTCATGCCTCAGCTTCCTGAGTAGCTGGGATTACAGATGCCTGCCACCATGCCCGGCTAATTTTTATATTTTTAGTAGACACAGGGTTTCACCATATTGGCCAGGCTGGTCTCGAACTCCTGACCTCAGGTGATCCACCCGCCTCAGCCTCCCAAAACGCTGGGATTACGGGCATTAGCCACTGCGCCCAGTCTCCAGGCACAGATTTTCAGTGCAGTGAACAAAACAGACCAAAGTCTGTGCCCTCCTGCAGCTCACATTCTCCTGGAAAAGACAGACATGTGACACCAATCAATAAACAAAGAGAATTACCTCTGGCCGGATGCAGTGGCTCATGCCTGTAATCCCAGAACTTTGGGAGGCCAAGGTGGACGTATCACTTGAAGTCAGGAGTTTGAGACCTTCCTGGCCAACATGGAACCCCATCTTTACTAAAACACAAAATTAGCTAGGTGTGTTGGCTCGCGCCTATAGTCCTAGCTGCTTTGAATGCTGAGTCAGGAGTATCTCTTGAACCTGGGAGGCAGAGGTTGCAGTGAGCTGAGATGGTGCCACTGCACTCCAGCCTGGGTGACAGAGAGAGATACTGTCTCAAAAAAAAAAAAAAAAAATGAAACTTTCTTGGCCTTCTCCTGGGAATTGGGTGTCTAGGATGATGCGCAGAGCCTGTCCCAGCTCTCAAGATTCATCCAGTCGGGGACCCCTGAGGCTCAGGCAGGCACACCACCCCCACCCCTGGGCGGCCACGTCTGCAGCATTGCCCATCTGTGTGTCACCAGGGAAAGGAACACAGGTCTGGAAGAAGAACGGAGCCATCTATGAAGGGGACTGGAAGTTTGGGAAGCGCGACGGCTATGGCACCCTCAGCCTTCCTGATCAACAGACAGGAAAATGCAGGAGAGTCTACTCAGGCTGGTGGAAAGGTGATAAGAAATCGGTGAGGAGGGCTGCCAGACAGGCTGTGTGTGTGTGTGTGTGTGTGTGTGTGTGTGTGTGTGTGTGTGTAGGGGGAGCCAAGAGAGGCCGGGGAGAAAAAAGAGGGGAGGTCTACAGGGAGGAGGACAAGGTTGTGGTGCGCGTGGGAGAAGGAAGGGGTGGAGGAATTGCAAAGTTTCTCAGAACAAAATCCAGGAAACAGGAAGCAAGAGAAGGCCAGGGAGGAGCTCACAAAACCCTGTGGTTGCAAGGAGCCAGCCGGGCTTGTGGGGACAAAATTGCCTCCACCCTCTTCCCCCTCACTTCCTGGCTTTCTTTTCCCCAGGCATCTCTTTCTGAGAATCTCCCTTCTGCTGGGACTGGATAGAAGGGGAGGTAGGGAAAGTGGGAGCAAGAGGGCAGAGGACAAGAGAGGAGCGTCCCGAGGGGCCGAAGCCAGCCAGAGGCGCGTGCTCAGCCCAGAAACACCCAAGCTGGGCACAGGTTACCTCCACCTACTCCCACCAGTGTGGAGGAATCCTCACCATCAGTCATGGAGACACAATAATAAACAGTATTGCAACTGAGCAACTACTATTGTGAGCCTGAAACACATATTTAAAACTTTTTTTTTTTTTTTTGAGACAGAGAGTCTCGCTGTGTTGCCCAGGCTGTAGTGCAGTGGTGTGATCTTGGCTCACTGCAAGCTCTGCCTCCCAGGTTCATGCCATTCTCCTGCCTCAGCCTCCCGAGTAGCTGGGACTACAGGTGCCCGCCACCATGCCCAGCTAATTTTTTATATTTTTAGTAGAGACAGGGTTTCACGCCTGGTCACCACGCCCAGCCTGAAACACATATTTAATATTCAGTTAACTCTCACAGCAACAGCTCATCATCATGATCATGCCCGTTTTATTGATAAGTAAACAAGCTTGAAGAGATGAGGTGTCTTGTAACTGCCCAAGCGGTTCACCTTGCCCACGCCTGGCCCTGAGTTGTATTATTTCTCAAATCAGTCTCCCTGAACATTCTGGCTGCAGAGGTTTTAAGGATAACTTGAGGGCCGGATGTGGTTTCTCACACCTGTAATCCCAGCACTTTGGGAGGCCAAGGCAGGTGGGTCACAAGGTCAGGAGATCGAGACCATCCTGGCTAACACAGTGAAACCCCATCTCTACTAAAAATACAAAATAATTAACTGGGCGTGGTGGCGGGCGCCTGTAGTCCCAGCTACTCAGGAGGCTGAGGCAGGAGAATGGTGTGAACCCGGGAGGCGGAACTTGCAGTGAGCCAAGATCCAGCCTGGGCGACAGAGCGAGACTCTGTCTCAAAAAAAAAAAAAAAAAAAA
>NC_037679.1:80815473-80834861 GCF_003255815.1 Theropithecus gelada | reverse complement strand
ACTAGCCCAAATCAGCTTGTCATTTGGTTTGTCTGGTTAGAAAGCCACACAAGACTGGTGTGATCTAATCACATCTGTGCTAGATCCTTCTGGTGGACATGGGGTGTCCTAGAAACTTAGTCAACCTTCTGAAGCATGGAAAAAGGATGCAGATCTTTGACACCTTGTCCAGATCAAGTAGTTTATTGACCTAGAACTGGTTAAATAAGGAGATTTTTCAATGAGACTTTGGAGTATTCTGCAACTAGATCCAGGTATCCAGAATCCTGAACCACCTGATGAGGAAAAGTTGACTGAAAACTTCTCTCTGAAATGTTCCTCTTTCTCTTCTTCGGGTTATATTTATGCATTGTCATATTTACTCCACAAAGGAAAACACATAGAAAAATTACCATTGTGGCTTGTTTTAGGCTTGGGTTCCACCTATCACTTATATGAAAATCAAGGACCAAGAAAACCCATCTTACTTGGAAAGTGTTTTGTTTTGTTTTCCTGTATGTATTTTCCCACATGAACGCTTTTTAAACAATAGTTTGCAGACAATTTTTTAATTTTTTTTTTTTTTTTTTTTTTTTTTTTGAGATGGAGTCTCGCGCTGTCACCCAGGCTGGAGTGCAGTGGCCGGATCTCAGCTCACTGCAAGCTCCGCCTCCCGGGTTCACGCCATTCTCCGGCCTCAGCCTCCCGAGTAGCTGGGACTACAGGCGCTGCCACCTCGCCCGGCTATTTTTTGTATTTCTTAGTAGAGACGGGGTTTCACCGTGTTAGCCAGGATGGTCTCGATCTCCTGACCTCGTGATCCGCCCATCTCGGCCTCCCAAAGTGCTGGGATTACAGGCTTGAGCCACCGCGCCCGGCCAATTTTTGTATTTTTACTAGAGATGAGGTATCACCATGTTGGTCAGGCTGGTCTCGAACTCCTGACCTTGTGATCTGCCCACCTCGGCCTCCCAAAGTGCTGAGATTACAGGAGTGAGCCACCGAGCGTGGCCTTTTTTTTTTTTTTTCTGAGACGGAGTCTCTCTGTCACCCAGGTTAGAGTGCAGTGGCACAATCTCAGCTCACTGCAACCTCCGCCTCCCTGGTTCAAGCAATTATCCTGCCTCAGCCTCCTGAGTAGCTGGGATTACAGGCACCCGCAACCATGCCCGGCTAATTTTTTGTATTTTTAGTAGAGACAGGGTTTCACCATGTTGACCAGGATGGTCTCGATCTCCTGACCTTGTGATCTGCCCGCCTTGGCCTCCCAAAATGCTGGGATTACAGGTGTGAGCCACTGCTCCCAACCAAACAGGGCAACATTCTTGAGAGATCAGATGTTCTCTTGCATAATGGGCAGGTGAGCTCTGGAGTCACACTGCCTGGGTGTGAATCTCGGAGCTGTGTTTTCTTGGGGATGTCACCCAGACTGTTCTGTAGGTCTCCTCACTTGCAATATGGGGCATTAACAGTACTTGCCACCTGGGGTTACTGTGGTTAGTTACTGTGAGGATGAGATAAGGTGGTGGTTTTTAACTGTGGGTAGGATTTTGTCCCCCCTCAGCCCCACTCCTTCTTGGGGACATTTGGCAATGTATGACATTTTTGATGTCACAACAGGCAGGAAGAAGGTTACTGGCATTGAGTGAGTAAAGACCAGGGATGTTGTTAAGCATGGTGCAATGTCACCATGCTACCAAAAAAAAAAAAAAAAAAATCAGCACCTGTAATCCCAACTACTTGGGAGGCTGAGGGAGGAGAATCGCTTGAACCTGGGAGGCAAAGGTTGCAGTGAACCGAGATCGCGCCATTGCACTCCAGCCTGGGTGACACAGCGAGACACACCATAAAAAAAAAAAAAAAAAAAAAAAAAAAAGTTGAAAAACCCCGAAATACCACGATTCTAGCTAAGAACTCAGCAAGAGGCACATAGCACATAGTAAAGCCTCAATAAACACCACTGACCTTACTGAGGTTCTCTCTGCCCCCTAAGTCATAAGTGGGTGGCCTCACCAAGGGTGTGGTTCTCAGTCTGTACCTCTGGCACTGGGAAGCCCCGCCTGGCCACCCTAGAATGCACAACTAATCATAACTTCCAGATACGGAGCACTCACTCTATTCCAGGCCCTGTGCTGACAGCTTCGCGGCAAGCATTCTCTCCTGGGACTCCCCGACAACAGTGAGGTGTCTTGCTATTCCTGCCATTTTAGAGGAGGAAACTGAGGTTCAGGGAGGATCACAAGTCATCAAGCTAGTACTGTGCTTAAACTTAGGTCTAGCTGCTCTAAATATGCAGGAGAGTGTATATAAAGGGTTACCATTTAAAAAAAAAAAGTGAGGAACGGGCATGATGGCTCATGCCTGTAATCCTAGCACTTTGGGAGGCTGAGGCAGGTGGATCAAGAGGTCCGGAGTTCGAGACCAGCCTGAAAAACATGGTGAAACCCTGTCTCCACTAAAAATACAAAATTTAGCTGGCCTATAATCCCAGCTACAAGGGAGGCTGAGGCAGGAGAATCACTTGAACCCAGGAGGCGGAGGTAGTGGTGAGCCAAGATCACACCAAGCCAAGATCACACTGCTGCACTCCAGCCTGGGCAACAGAGTAAGACTCCATCGCAAAAAAAAAAAAAAAAAAAAAAAAGTGGGAAGAGGGTGTGCTTGTTTATGTATAAAATGTCCCTAGATTGGAACACAAAAAACTGGCAAAGATGGTTGTCTCCAGGGAGAATTGGGGACTTGGGAACAGGAGCTGAAGAACAACTTTTCTCTGTTGTGTTTGGAAGCATGTGAATGTATTATGTATTCAAAATATAAAAAAAATGAAGTTAAAGAGACTGTGCTCCTAGCTAGGAGTGTTTGTCTAAGTTGCCTGGGTGTGAGAGCACCTCGGGTGCTTTGTTAGAAATAGATTCCAAAGACACACCCAGAGCTACTTAAATCAGAATCCAAGGGCTTTGAAACCTGCATTTGACAAGCCAGGCTGATGAGTCTTGAGTCCAGGACAGTTTGGGAACAAGAACCCAGGACAACAGGATCCTAGCTCAGAAATGATTCCAGCTGGATCTCACATCCCTGCGGAAGTAGGGAGGTGGCTGTCTTAGGGGAATACGTAAAAGATGTCTAGGACGGCTGGGCATGGTGGCTCACGCCTGTAATCCTAGCACTTTGGGAGGCTGAGGCAGGTGGATCACCTGAGGTCAGGAGTTGGAAACCAGCCTGGCCAGCGTGGTGAAAGCCCATCTCTGCTAAAAATACAAAAATTAGCCGGGCGTGGTGGGTCATGCCTGTAGTCCCAGCTACTTGGGAGGCTGAGGCAGGAGAATCCCTTGAATCCAGGAGGCAGAGGTTGCAGTGAGCTGAAATCGTGCCGCTGTACTCCAGCTTGGGCAACAGAGTGAGACTTGGTCTCAAAAAAAAAAAGTCCAGGACTTCTCTGGGGAGCAGCGAAAGTTCACAGAGGTCCCTCCCCCATCCTACTTGATACCCTTCAGAAGTGTGGATTAGGCCAGGCGCGGTGGCTCATACCTGTAATCCCAACACTTTGGGAAGCTGAAGCGGGTGGATCACATGAGGCCAGGAGTTCAACACTAGCCTGGCCAACATGGTGAAACCTCCATCTGTACCAAAAAATACAAAAATTTAGCCAGGCGTGGTAATGTGCACCTGTTATCCCAGCTACTTGGGAGGCTGAGGCAGGAGGATCCTTTGAACCCGGAAGACGGAGGTTGCAGTGAGCCAAGATTTCACCACTGCACTCCAGCCTGGGTGACAGAATGAGACTTCGTCTCAAAACAAAACAAACAAACAAAAAAAGAAGTGTGGATCCCGGAGCATGTGACACAGGACTCCAAATGCTGCTGGAGGGAAAAGGAGGGTCCCCTTCCCCACCCAGACTATGAAGCTGCCGTTCACTGTGTCCCAGTCCGCACAGGACAAGAACTCAAGTCCACACTTTCCAAATTGTGTTTCTCCAGAGTCTTGGGGTTCTGTGAAGCACCTGGGACAACAATGACAGGAGAAAGAGAAATATCAGGCCTGCCGATGCTCCACCCACATTTCACTTCAGCCAGACTACATTATTTTATAAAACTAATTAAAAAATTGGTTTAAACTGTTCTTTTTTGAGACAGGGTCCCTCACTTAGGCTGGAGTCCAGTAGCACAATCAAGGCTCACCGCACCCTCTACTTCCCAGGCTCAAGCAGTCCTCCCGCCTCAGTCTCCCGAGTAGCTAGGATTACAGGCGCGTGCCTCCACACCCAACTAATTTTTGTATTTTGTGTAGAGACAGAGTTTTGCCACGTTGCCCAGGCTGGTCTCAAACTCTTGGGTTCAAGTCATCTACCTACCTCGTCCTCCTAAAGTGCTGGGATTACAGGCATGAGCATAACCGCTTTATATATTAGGTGTTTGGGACAGACAAAAATCTCAAACTCAAAGGCCTAATGAGGCCAAGAAAGTCACATGAGTGAAGCTGGCCTGGTGTGAGATAAGAGGGAGTGCTGGGGACTATGGAAAAAATAGGCCCTGGGGAGAGTGTGGCTACAGTGCAGCTGCTGCTCGCTGTTGCTCTGTAAGAAGGTGGTCCCATGCAGCTGGGGTTTCCAACATTTCTTTAATGTATGTATGTATGTATGTAATGTGTGTATGTATGTATATATATATTTATTTGAGACTGAATTTTGCTCATCGCCCAGGCTGGAGTGCAATGATGCGATCTTGGCTCACTGCAACCTCCGCCTCCCAGGTTCAAGTGATTCTTCTGCCTCAGCCTCCCAAGTAGCTGGGATTACACGTGCGCACCACCACGCCTGTCTAAGTTTTGTATTTTTAGTGGAGATGGGGTTTCACCATGTTGGTCAAGCTGATCTCAAACACTGCTGACCTCAGGTGATCCACCTGCCTCAGCCTCCCATAGTGCTGGGATTACAGGTGTGAGCCACCACGCCCAGCCGCCCATTTCAAACAAAGCCAGAATCAGCCCAAGTAAGATCTTTGTGAGGGCCTAGGCTCTGAGTCAGACCATCCAGGTTCAAATCCTGGCAATTTACTTAACTTCCACGGGCATGAATTTTACCTTCGGCAAAGTGGAGCTAATAATAGTACCCACCATATAAGGGTGCCGAGGGTGAAATGAGTTGATGCATAGTGCGTAGAATAGCAACTGCACATAATGATTTTTTTTTTTTTTTGAGATGGAGTCTTGCTCTGTTGCCCAGGCTGGAGTGCAGTGGTGTAATCTCAGCTCACTGCAACCTCTGCCTTCTGGATTCAAACAATTCTCCTTCCTCAGCCTCCCGAGTAGCTGGGATTACAGGTGTGTGCCAACACGCCCAGCTAATTTTTGTATTTTTAGTAGAGACGGGGTTTCACCATGTTGCCAAAGCTGGTCTTGAACTCCTGACCTTGTGATCCATCAGTCTTGGCCTCCCAAAGTGCTGAGATTACAGGTGTGAGCCACCATGCCCAGCCTTTTTTTTTTTTTTAAGACATCTTCCTCTGTTGTCCAGGTGGGAGTGCTGTGGCGTGATCTCAGCTCGCTGCAACCTCCACCTCCCGAGGTCAAGTGATCCTCCTGCCTCAGCCTCCTGTGTAGCCGGGATTACTGTGCACTACCACACCTGGCTAATTTTTGTATTTTTATTACAGATAGGGTTTCGTCATATTGGCCAGGCTGGTCTTGAGCTCCTGACTACAAGTGATCTGCCCGTCTCAGCCTTCCAAAGTGCTGGGATTATAGGCGTGAGCCACTGTGCCCGGCCGATATTCTCATGTTGTTATTTTTGAGACAGAGTCCCATTCTGTCACTCAGGCTGGAGTGCAGTGGCATCATTACTGCTGACTGCAGGCCTTACCTTCCAGGCTTATGCAGTCCTCCCACCTCAGCCTCTCAAATAGCTGGGACTGCAGGTGCACCACCACCATGCCCAGGCAATCTTTTTGTTTTTTGTAGAGACGGGGTCTCAAGATGCCCAGGCTGGTCTTGAACAACTGGGCTCAAGCGATCCTCCCACCTCAGCCTGTCTGTATTGAGATCACAAGTGAGCCACCATGCCCTGCTTATTTTGTTATTTTAAACAAATCCTGAGGCCGGGCGCGGTGGCTCAAGCCTGTAATCCCAGCACTTTGGGAGGCCGAGACGGGCGGATCACGAGGTCAGGAGATCGAGACCATCCTGGCTAACACAGTGAAACCCCGTCTCTACTAAAAATACAAAAACTTAGTCGGGCGAGGTGGCGGGCGCCTGTAGTCCCAGCTACTCGGGAGGCTGAGGCAGGAGAATGGCGTAAACCCGGGAGGTGGAGCTTGCAGTGAGCTGAGATCCGGCCACTGCACTCCAGCCTGGGTGACAGAGCAAGACTCTGTCTCAAAAAAAAAAAAAAAAATCCTGATAAAAATCTCACTTACATAATATTCCTGCCCAAATGCACAATCTGATTATAATAAAGAGACAACATCTGGGCCAGGCATGGTGGCTCATACCTGTAATAAGATGGGAGGATAGATCTCTTGAGCCAGGAGTTTGCGAGCAGCCTGGGCAACACAGTCAGTCCTTGTCTCCACAAAAAAGTGAAAAAAACAGCCAGGGCAACATGGCAAAACCCTGTCTCTACAAAAAATATGAAGATTAGCTGTGCATGGTGGCAGGCACCTGTAGTACTAGCCATTTGGGAGGCTGAAGTGAGAGGATCGCTTGAGCTTGGGAGGTCAAAGCTGTAGTGAGCTGTGATCATGCCACTGTACTCCAGCCTGGGTGACAGAGTAAGATCCTGTCTCAAAAAAAAAAAAAAAAAAAGAAATTTAAAGACAAAGGCTAGCCTGGGTGCCGGGGCTCACAACTGCAATCTCAGCACTTTGGGAGGCCAAGGTGGGAGGATCCCTTGAAGCCAGGAGTTCAAGACCAGCCTGGGCAAGAGAGAGGCCCTGATTCTACAAAAAATACAAACATTATCCAGACGTAGTGGCATGTGCCTATATTCCCAGCTACTCAGGAGGCTGAGATGGAAGGATTGCTTGAGCCTAAGAGGCTGAGGCTGCACTCTAGTGTGGGTGACAGAGCAAGTCCCTGTCTCAAACACAAACAAATAAAAAAAAAAAAAGGCTGAGGAATTGTTCCAAATTAAAGGAGACTAAGGCTGGGCGCAGTGGCTCATGCCTGTAATCCTAGCACTTTGGAAGGCCAAGGCGAGTGGATCACTTGAGGCTGGGAGTCTGAGACCAGCCTGTCCAACATGGTGAAACATCTTCTCTACTAAAAATACAAAAATTAGCCAGGTGTGGTGGCGGGCACCTGTAATCCCAGCTACTCGGGCGGCTGAGGCAGAAGAATCACTTGAACCTAGGAGGCAGAGTTTGCAGTGAGCCAAGATCACGCCACTGCACTCCAGCCTGGGCGACAGAGTGAGACTCTGTCTCAAAAAAGTAATAATGAAATAAAAAGAATAAAGGAGACTAGGAAGTGACATCTCATTGTGATACACAATCCTCAAGTGGAAAAAACGTGGCTGGAAGGGACATTACTGGGATATTTAGGAAACTGAACAGGAATGTTGTATCTGATAATTGCCTGGATTTCAGCACTGGATTGTCGTTACATCGGGAAATGTCCTTAGTTTTAGGAGGAGTATTTAGGCATGAAGGACCATATGCGTAACTACAGCACATGGCTCGGGGAAGACAGTCCCTCCTCAGCCTTCAGTCAGTGTCTGTGACTTTGCCAGTTTCCTGAGGGGTCGAGCACGAGGACACTCTGCTTTCTTGTCTCAGCTCTCATACTGCAAACAAGTGTCCTTTTCATGGTCTACTTAGTGTCACATTTTCCACATTTTTATGCTTTTTGTTGGTGATTTTGCCGTTTATAATGGTTCCCAGCTGGGTGCAGTGGCTCATGCCTATAAACCCACTGCTTTGGGAGGCCAAGGAAAGAGGATCACTTGAGTTCAGGAGTTCAAGACCAGCTTGGGTAACACAGCGAGACCCCATCTCGATAAAATTTTTTAGAAAAATTAGCTGGACATGGCTGGGCACAGTAGCTTGTGCCACTGCACTCCAGCTTGGGTAATAGAGTAAGACTCCATCTCAAAAAAAAAAAAAAAGAAAAAAAATATATATATATATATTAGGCCGGGCAGTGGCTCACGCCTATAATCCCAGCACTTTGGGAGGCTAAGGCAGGTGGATCATGGGGTCAGGAGTTCCAGACCAGCCGACATAGCGAAACCCCATCTCTACTGAAAATACAAAAAATTAGCTGGGTGTGGTAGTAGGTGCCTGTAATCCTAAGTATTCAGGAGGCTGAGGCAGGAGAATCGCTTGAAACCAGAAGGTGGGCTGGGTGCAGTGGCTCCCATCTGTAATCCCAGCACTTTGGGAGACCAAGGTAGGTGGTCTGCTTGAGGTCAGGAGATCGAGACCAGCCTGGCCAACATGGTAAAACCCTGTCTCTACTAAAAACACAAAAATCAGCTGGGTACGGTGGTGCATGCCTGTAATCCCAGCTACTCAAGAGGCTGAGGCAGGAGAATCACTTGAACCTGGAAGGCAAAGTTTGTAGCGAGCGGAGATTGTGCCACTGCACTCCAACCTGGGGAACAAAGTGAGATTTTATCTCAAAGAAAAAAAAAAAAAAAGAAGAAAGAAGCCAGAAGGTGGAGGTTGCAGTGAGCTGAGATAGTGCCATTGCACTCCAGCCTGGGCAACAAGAGCAAAACTCTGTCTCAAAAAAAAAATATATATATACACACACACACACACACATGTGTATATATGCATATATATTTATGTGTGTACATATGTATATATTTGCGTGTGTGTATACACATATACATATATATACACACACACATAAAGTAGAATAAACAAAATTGTCCCCAAGTGTAATACTAGAATGCTGTCTAATATTCCTCAATGCAAGACGGTTATGATGGACACACATATGGAGAAAATAGGTATGTTAGATAAGCTTTATTTAGGCATGTGTTCTAGTCCTGTGGGCTGTGAGTTCAATGGTAACAACTCAACCATATATATATATATATATATATGTATGTATGTATATTTCTTTAAACAGAAATACACATAGAACAAGATTACATATTGATCAGCTGATGAAAATATCATGACCAAAGCTCACAGGAACGCAACCCTGTATTTCTCCTAGGAGCGATGGTTCGGTATGTGCTAAGTCACTGTTCACGGTGACTTTACAGATTGTGCCACTGCATTGCAGCCTGGGTGACAGAGTGAGGCTCTGTCTCAAAAAAAAAAAAAGACTTCTAAAGAAAAGACTGAATATGTATTTCAGATAGACACTATTCATGCAACTTTTTGTAGGTTTAAAATTTCTCAAAATAAAATGTTGAATTTTTTTCTTTTTTTGAGACAGAGTTTCACTCTTGTTGCCCAGGTGGGAGGGCAGTGGCGTGATCTCGGCTCACCGCAACCTCCACCTCCCGGGTTCAAGCGATTCTCCTGCCTCAGCCTCCAGAGTAGCAGGGATTACAAGCATGCGCCACCACGCACGACTAATTTTGTATTTTTAGTAGACACGGGGTTTCTCCATGTTGGTCAGGCTGGCCTCGAACTCCCGACCTCAGATGATCTGCCCGCCTCGACCTCCAAGAGTGCTAGGATTACAGGCGTGAGCCACCGTGCCGAGCAAAGTTTTCCTTTTTTTTAGAGCGTCTCCCTCTGTTGCCCAGGCTGGAGTATAGTGGTGTTACCATAGCTCATTGCAGCCTTGGCCTCCTGGGCTCAGGCAATCTTCCTGCCTCAATCTCTCAAAGGAGCTGGAATTGCAGGTGCGATGCCTGGCTAATTTTTGCATTTTTTGTTTGAGATGGGGTCTCAAACTCCTGGGCTCAAGAGATCCTCCTGCCTTGGCCTCCTGAATAGCTGAGACCACAGGTGTGTGCCACCATACCTGGCTTAAAATTTGTTTTTTTTTTTTTTTTTTGAGACGGAGTCTCGCTCTGCCGCCCAGGCTGGAGTGCAGTGGCCGGATCTCAGCTCACTGCAAGCTCCGCCTCCCGGGTTCGCGCCATTCTCCTGCCTCAGCCTCCCGAGTAGCTGGGACTACAGGCGCCCGCCACTGCGCCCAGCTAGTTTTTTGTATTTTTTTTAGTAGAGACGGGGTTTCACCGTGTTAGCCAGGATGGTCTCGATCTCCTGACCTCGTGATCCGCCCGTCTCGGCCTCCCAAAGTGCTGGGATTACAGGCTTGAGCCACCGCGCCCGGCCTAAAATTTGTTTTAAGTTTTCGTAGAGGCTCACCTAATCAGGGTGAGGCATAATACCAGTAGCCCAGGCCCAATAAAAACAAGACACAGGAAGGAGGCGTCCTTATGAGTATATTTATGTGTCACACACACATGTACACACTCAACGCTGGACAGAAGGGAGGTTGAGACGGACAGGAGGAGGCACCCAGGTGGCACTGGCACAGGGGAGGAGAGGGGACACAGCGAGTGTGTGGCCCCACTTTGGCCCCCTCCGGCTCTTCCTGGAGCTGGAAGAACAGGAAATGCTTATTCTCTTAGAGGACAGTTTCAAAGTGCAGAAATTTCTCTTACAAAAAGCCTCTTCCCTCCACGCTCTGCCCCTTGCTGAAGCCCAGCCCCTTGCACAGGCTGTCCGTGAGGCTGGGGCAGGACAAGGTCATGGGGAAGGGCGTAAGGCCAAAGAATTGGAAGGGCCCAGACCACATGGGCCTAGGCATAGTGGCTGCCGGGCGTCAGGGGGTGGTCCCCTCTGTGGTCCAGCTGGTCCTGTAAGCGAGCAAACTCCGCCAGCTCGTTGAGCTCCTGGAACTGTCGGTCCGTCTTATGGCTGACCAGTGAGCGGTAGAAGTGGACGGCGAAGACAATAAAGATCAGGCCGAAGGGCACCATGATGGTGGTCGAGGCGATGGCGGCTGCCTGGCCCGGGGTGATGCCGCTGGTGCTGACGTTGGCGGCTGCACCACTGGCGGGGGGCTTGCTGGTGGGCCTCGGCTGGCCTGGCTGCTTCTTGAGGGGCAAGAACTTGACCCAGCAGAGCAGCACGACCTCGGCCAGGAAAAGCAGCGTGCCGATGACGGTGGAGAAGGCCCAGGCCAGCTCGATGTGGCGGTGCATGCGCTCGTGGGGGGACTCCTTGACCGAGTTGAGGTTGTGCACGTTGCTCACTGCCTCGATGTTGGGCAGGATGCAGGTGCTGATCATGAGTGCAAACAGGTGCACAGCCACCAGCACCGTGGTGCAGGCACTGAAGGCGATGAGCAGCCCTGGCGGGTAGTCGTGGTCAGCGTCCAGTTGCACCTCCACCATCGCCACCTGCAGGGGGACAGGCGGAATGAGTGCCAGCAGTCCCAGCCCCCACTGCTAATCTTCAGTCCTGGCTCTCCTCCTGTCAGGCTCTGCGACCCTGGTCAGTCGCGTGGCCTCTCCAAGCCTCAGTTTTCATTTATCTATAATGGGGATAGTAAGGCCTATTCACCTGGGGATGAGAGTGGCATAAAGTCCTACAGAGAGCAGGAGCCAAGGCCGCCTGGATCTGAATCCCAGTCCTGGCACTCACTAACTGTGCAACCCTGGGAAAGTCACTTAACCTCTCTAAGCCTCAACTTATCTGTAGAAATAGGGATATAATACTAGTTCATAGGATTTTTTTTTCCCCCAGACAGAGTCGTGTTCTTTTGCCCAGGCTGGAGCCCAGTGGTGCGATCTCGGCTGACTGCAACCTCCACCTCCTAGGTTCAAGTGATCCTCCTGCCTCAGCCTCCCAAGTACCTGGGACTACAGGCATGTGCCTACACTTGACTACTTTTTTGTACTTTTGGTACAGACAGGGTTTCACCACGTTGGCCAAGCTAGTCTCAAACTTCCAACCTCAGGTGATCCACCTGCCCGCCTCAGCCTCCCAAAGTGCGGGGATTACAGGTATGAGCCACCACACCCAGCCAATTCATAGAATTATTTTAACAATTAAATGAGAGCTGGTACATGGTACCACCTCCCAAATCACGGCTATTACCACCTGGTCAGGTATTAGAAACCAGCCGCAGGACAGGCACAGTGGCTCACGCCTGTAATCTCTACACTTTGTGGAGGCCGCGGTGGGAGGACTGCTTGAGGCCAGGAGTTAGAGAGTAGCCAGGCAACACAGAGAAACCTCACCTCTACAAAAAATTTTTTTAAATTAGCTGGGGGTGGTGGTGTACACCTGTAGTTCTGGCTACTTGGGAGTCTGACGGAGAAGGATTGCTGGAGCACAGGAGTTTGAGTTGGTGGTGAGCTATGACCGCACCACCGCCCTCCAGTCTGGGCACCAGAGCAAGACCTTATCTCTAAAAAAAATAAAATCAGGCCGGGGCCAGTGGCTCATGCCTGTAATTCCAGCACTTTGGGAAGCTGAGGTGGGTGGATCACCTGAGGTCAGGAGTTGGAGATGAGCCTGGCTAACATGGTGAAACCCCATCTCTACTAAAAATTAAAAAAAATAGCTGGGCGTAGTGGCACACGCCTGTAATCCCAGCTACTTGGGAGGCTGAGGCAGGAGACTCACTTGAACCCGGGCAGTGGATCGTGCCACTGCACTCCAGCCTGGGCAACAGAGTGAGACTCTAACTCAAAAATAATAGTAACAATTAAATAATTAAATTAAAATTAACACCAACCACCATCAGTGGTCAAAATGGTAAATTTTGTTATACGTGTTTTACTATGGTTAAAATAAAAGCATTTAAAAAAGCAATCACCCGCCACCATTCCTGTTGGCCCCACATCCTCACACCCAAGCAGAGGCTTCTCCTTCATGCCCTGCTCTGAGGACATGCAGAGGGGTGGTGGCTGCTCTCCCAGGGCACACCCAGGCCCTTCTGAGAACACAGTGCACGACCTGAGAAGTACAGAGCAGGCTTCCCAGAAGCGACGGGCTCAGCTGGTGCAGGCTGGGTGGCCAGTACACCCTGGGGCTGTCTCCTCCCCAGCTGCAGGGCTGACCACCAGCTGTCCCCAGTTCCTGGAGACCTGTGAACCCGAGGTCACCAGGAGCATGCTCCGGGCCAGACACCCGCTGCTCCTCACCTGGGCCTTGCAAGTCACCCCGATGCAAAGGAGCCAGCTCATCAGATCTGGGCTGGGAACAGCCAGCAGTGGGCACACAACCATGGTCAACCCATGAGGGCTGGAGGGACGGGGGTAGGGAGATGGCGGTACCTATGGCAGTCATTCCATCAAGGACAGTGACTCTTTATAAGGTGTTTGCTATGTATGTGGCAGGCTCAGAGTGGACAGCCTAATGTTGAAGTTTCTCCATTAGCCGCACACCAGCCTGGCCCCCAGCAAGCAGGGAATTCCTGTCCTCACCCCTCCTGCCCTAGGTAGGGGTGTGGGCTCCTTCCTTCCCCACTGCTCTCCTTTTACAGTCTGCCTGGCTTCGACCCTGACTCCCCTGCCCTTGATTAGGCTGTATGACTCTGGCAAGCTCTCAACTTTCTGCACCTCTGTTTCCACATCTGTAAAATGGGAATAAATGGGACAAGCCTCGAAGGCTTCTTGTGAGGATTAAGAGTCAATCCATGTAAAACAGGTAGTGTCTGGCACACAACAAACCCTCAATAAAAGCGAGCTTTATTATTACCCAGTTTAGGAACCTCATCCCCACCCCACAGTCTCTTTATAACATCCTCCTGGGGCTTCTACCCTCCTGCAGAGGGGCACGCTCAGGCAGAAAGAACGCCAGGTCAAATCGGCAAACCCATGTTCCAGCTCCATAACTGCCTGTTCACCCGTAACCTTGGCCAAGACCCTCCTCTCCACCCATAAAAGAAGGGGATGCAGTGAGATGAAGGTCACAATCTGGATCTGACTTGGGGTCGGATATCTCTGAGAATCTGAAGATGGTGGACACTATCCTTTTCTTTTTTTTTTGATGGAGTCACTCTACCGCCCAGGCTGGAGTACAATGGTGTAATCTCAGCTCACTGCAACCTCTGGCTCATGGATTCAAGTGATTCTCCTGCCTCAGCCTCCCGAGTAGCTGGGATTACAAGGGCCTGCCACCACGCCCAGCTAATTTTTCTATTTTTAGTAGAGATGGGGTTTCACCATGTTGGCCAGGCTGGTCTCGAACTTCTGACCTCGTGATCCACCCGCCTCGGCCTCCCAAAGTGCTGGGATTACAGGCGTGAGCCACCGCACCTGGCCTTGACACTCTCCTTAAAACAGCCAAGTATCATTTATTGACAGGACTTTTCTGACAATTTCAACGGGATTCGCAGGCTTTTGTCTAAGAATGCCCTCAGTGGATGTCGGTATGTACTTTTCAGTCCAGGCGTTTACAAAACATTTCAAACTCATATAAATTTGGGGCAATGCCATCAGAATTTCTACCGTGTTTAAGATCTTTGGTGGCCAAAAGCCAGCCCTGAGAATTCTGAGTCCATGCGGGTGAGGGTGTCTCAGCACATGTGGGTGCTGGACACAAGACGTGGCACAGGTCACCAGGCCACGGCAGGTGGAGGGCCACATCCTGCAGCTCCCTTGTCTCTGCACCCGGGTCTGCCCACACCTGGAAGAGGAGAGCCCCTTCCAGCAGCCAGTGTCTCCTGCCACCTCCCCACCCCCAGCACTTCCTCTTCCTGCTCTGGTCTGCCACCCCGGAACCTGAAACCGGAGACAGGACAAGCAGCAGCGGCCGTTAGTGAGCTGCCCCAGGTCCACTGCTACTGATCCACTCACTGGAAATGTCTGGAGCCTTTAGGTGTCTTAGGCCCTGAGCTGGCCGCTGGGGTGTGTATGAGGGGCCTATACACAGGTCTACAGTCCTACTCTGCTTCCTACTTGGTGCCTCACCTGCACCCCAGCCACCCTCAAGGTAGTGTCTCTCCCCCTCTATGCAGTCAGGACCACAGAGCACACCACACGGCTGGCTGCAAACTGGCTCCTCCACTTACACAGCTATTGACCTTGGATAAGGTTCTCAACCTCTCTGTACCACAGCTTCCACATCTATAAAATAGAGGCTGACAGGCGTGGTGGCTCATGCCTGTAATCCCAGCACATTGGGAAACTGAGGCGGGCGGATCACTTGAGGCTGGGAGTTCCAGACCAGCCTGGCCAACATGGTGAAACCCTGTCTCTACTAAAAATACAAAAATTAGCCAGGCGTGGGCCGGGCACGGTGGCTCATGCCTGTAATCTCAGCACTTTGGGAGGCCAAGGCAGGCAGATAACTTGAGGTTAGGAGTTCAAGACCAGCCTGGCCAACATGGTGAAGCCCCGCCTCTACTAAAAATACAAAAAAATTAGCTGCGTGTGGTGGGACGCACCTGTAATCCCAGAAAATTGGGAGGCTGAGGCACAAGTATCGTGTGAACCTGGAGGTGGAGGCTGCAGTGAGCTGAAATTGTGCCATTGCACTCCAGCATAGGCAACAGAGTGAGACACCATCTCCAAAAAAAAAAAAAAAAAAAAAAAATTAGCTGGGGTGTGGTGGTGGGCACCTGTAATCCCAGCTAATTGGGAGGCTGAGGTTGTAGTGAGCCAAGATAGCACCACTGCACTCCAGTCTGGGTGACAGAGCACGGTCTGTCTCAAAAAAAAAAAAAAAAAAAAAAAGAGAATCCCATGAGTTATTAATACCATTATTCTTCTTTCACAAACAAGGAAACTGAGGCTCAGAAAGGTGATGTCAGCTGTCCAAAGGGTTACTCTGCTGCTGGATTCAAAACCAAGTCCACTTGGCTCCACAGCCCGGGTATGAAGGGGGCAAAGGAGCACCTCCTTCACATGGTTGCTGAGATTAAATGTAGTTTTCATATCTAGATGTTTAGCATAGCGCCAGCTACAGCAGCTCAACAAATCTTGGTTAAAAAGAAAAACACAGGGCTGGCTTGGCCGGGCGCGGTGGCTCAAGCCTGTAATCCCAGCACTTTGGGAGGCCGAGACGGGCAGATCACGAGGTCAGGAGATCAAGACCATCCTGGCTAACACGGTGAAACCCCGTCTCTACTAAAAAATACAAAAATCTAGCCGGGCGAGGTGGCGGGCGCCTGTAGTCCCAGCTACTTGGGAGGCTGAGGCAGGAGAATGGCATAACCCTGGGAGGCGGAGCTTGCAGTGAGCTGAGATCCGGCCACTGCACTCCAGCCTGGGCGACAGAGCGAGACTCCGCCTCAAAAAAAAAAAAAAAGAAAAACACAGGGCTGGGCGCAGTGGCTCATGTCTGCAATCCCAGCACTTTGGGAGGCTGAGGCAGGCAGATCACATGAGGTTGGGAGTTCGAGACAAGCCTGACCAACATGGAGAAACCCTGTCTCTACTAAAAATACAAAATTAGCTGGGCATGGTAGCGCTAATGTGAGACCCTATTGCACACACATACAGAAAAAAAAATTAGCTGGGTATAGTGGGCATGCCTGTAGCCCCAGCTACCTTTTTTTTTTTTTTTGAGATGGAGTCTCACTCTGTCACCCAGGCTGGAGTGCAGTGGCATGATTCGGTTCACTGCAACCTCCCCCTCCCGAGTTCAAGCGATTCTCCTGCCTCAGCCTCCTGAGTAGCTGGGATTACAGGCGCCTGCCACCATGCCCAGCTAACTTTTGTATTTTAGTAGAGACGGGGTTTCATCATGTTGGTCAGGCTGGTCTCAAACTCCTGACCTCAGATGATCTCCCTGCCTCAGCCTCACAAAGTGCTGGGATTACAGGTGTGAGCCACTGTGCCCAGCCAGTCCCGGCTACTTGAGAGGCTAAGGCAGGAGGATCCCTTGAGCCCAGGAGTTCGAGGCTGCAGTGAGCTATGATCGCATCACTACACTACACACTGGGCAACAGAGCAAGACTCTATCTCTAAAAAAAAAGAAAAGAAAAAAGGAGAAAAACAGAGCTTGAAGTCCATGGAAGAGAAATAGTGCCTGGATACCCTCAGCTCAGGCTGGAGACAGGGACCCCATATGCCCACCTTCCAACCCCGACTCTGGACCTCGCTTGCTATATTTAGAGGCAGCTCCAGCTCCAAACCCCAGCCACAAGGATGTGCACCCCACGCCACACCTGGCCTGATGGCCACCTCCACAGGACAGAGACCACCGCATTCCACACCGTTAGTCACACCCACAGGCTTCAGGGCCAGAAAGCAGTGCAGCTGTTGGGACGCACGTGGCCCGGGGACACCCACAGTCGCCAGCTCTCCCTGAGGTCTTGGGCTGCGGAGAGGGGAGAGGCTCTCCGAGGAAGAAGAAAGGGCCTGCTGCCCGGCTCCGGAAGAAACCCCATTACCCTCACTGGATCCTACGATTCCTGGAACTCCGTGCACATAGGCAGGCTTTATGTGCCCACACTTGGGACCAAGTTCAATGCCACAGGGTTCAGGGGGCTGTGTAAAAGAATGATTCAAAGTGAGAAGAAAGGAACGGTTGGCACGTGTCACGGAGCTGGATGAAAAATTCACAGGAATAAATACCACCACTTTTTCCAGGCTACTTCTTGCTCTGGAAATCTCCCCTCGGGTGGGGAGGGTGAGGGCCCAGGGGCCCTGCAGATCTGGCAGCTGACTGCCAGATCCCCAGCTGAGCCCCAGCGAGATTGGATCAGATCAGATCGCATGCAGCTTCACAAGGTAAATATAGCCCGTCAGCCCAAAATAAACAGCCCCCAGCCAGCCACTGGCCGCCTGAACCTGGCGAGGCAAACCCTATAAGGGATAGGAAAGGCGAAAGACCACCAGCCCCACCTCACGCTAGTCCATGGATCCCCCCAGTAGGGTGTTGGCTAGAGATGCCAAACCTTAGCAAGGGCCAAGAAGAGGGTTACATAATTCTGCGAAGGGCAGGGCCTGGGTGGCCCTGGCAGACTGTACCAGGCGTCAGCCCACCTCGCCTGAGTGCCAGCTATCTCTCCTGGCTCCTGCTGGGCTCCATGGAGACCCTGGGCACCGGGCACCTGCCAGTCCAGGCCCTCTGAGGCAGCCCTCCCATGCTGGGCCTGACCTCAGCTCCCACAGCCTTCCTTCCCCCGGCCTAGTTCTTTTCTTGACCACCCTTTTAGGAGGGTGTGTGGCTGCAGCCTGGAACATGAGGCCCTCTAGGCTGCAATCATGCAGCGTCACCCGGAGCTGTCTGAGCCTGCTGGCCCCACCTCAAATGCAAACCATCTCTTAAGAGGGTATTGAGGTCTAGTGTGCAGTGGTTTACAAAGTCTTGACCATGACAGTCCAGGACTCCACGTTTCTATAAATAGACACACATGCGTTTATAACAGAAACAAAAGTTTCATCAGTCAACATTTAGCCTTACAGCACACCAATAAGGTCTTGCAAGATGCAATGTGCGCTGCGACTTTGTTTCATTTCATCCTTATCTCATTCTAAAAACGGCCAGGAGCTTGGTACCAAAGTTATCAAAAGAAAGAAACAACAAAATGTGCTGGTTGCAACTTACTACATTTGTTACAAGCCATGAATAGGCTGAATTTGCATACAGGGTCGGGGGGCACAGACCCAGACTTTCTCTTCAACCGGCTAATTCTTTTTCTGAGGCAGGGTCTCACTCTGTCGCCCAGGCTGGGGTGCAATTGGGTAATCACAGCTCACGGCAGCCTCAACCTCTCGGGTTCAGTGATCCTCCCATCTCAGCGTCCCAAACAGCTGGGACTAGAGGCACACACCAACACGCCTGGTTAATTTTTTTTTTTTTTTTTTTTTTTTTTTGAGACGGAGTCTCACTCTGTCGCCCCGGCTGGAGTGCAGTGGTGCGATCTCAGGTCACTGCAACCTCCGCCTCCCGTGTTCACGCCATTCTCCTGCCTCAGCCTCCCAAGTAAGTAGCTGGGACTACAGGCGCCCACCACCACGCCCGGCTAATTTTTTGTATTTTTTAGTAGAGACGGGGTTTCACCGTGTTAGCCAGGATGGTCTCGATCTCCTGACCTCGTGATCTGCCAGCCTCAGCCTCCCAAACTGCTGGGATTACAGGCGTGAGCCATCGTGCCCAGCCATAAATATTTTTTGATAAGGGTATAATATAAGCTCAAAAGTTTGGAGACAGGGCCGGGCACGGTGGCTCACACCTGTAATCCCAGCACTTTGGGAGGTCGAGCTGGGCGGATCATCTGAGGTTGGGAGTTCGAGACCAGCCTGACCAACATGGAGAAACCCCATCTCTACTAAAAATATAAAATTAGCCGGGCATGGTGGCACATGCCTATAACCCCAGCTACTCGGGAGGCTGAGGCTGAAGAATCGCTTGAACCCAGGAGGCAGATCGCACCATTCTACTCAAACCTGGGCAACAAGAGCAAAACTCAGTCTCAAAAAACAAACAAACAAAAAAGATTGGCTTAGATCAGAGGTCAGCAAACTAGAGCCTGCAGACAGTAGTTTTTTTTTTTTTTTTTTTTTTTTTTTGAGGGGAATTTCGCTTTGCATC
>NC_037679.1:80806239-80815095 GCF_003255815.1 Theropithecus gelada | reverse complement strand
TTTTTTTTTTTTTTTTTTTTTTTTTTGGAGACGGAGTCTCGCTCTGTAGCCCAGGCTGGGGTGCAGTGGCCGGATCTCAGCTCACTGCAAGCTCCGCCTCCCGGGTTCACGCCATTCTCTGGCCTCAGCCTCCCGAGTAGCTGGGACTACAGGCGCCCGCCACCTCGCCCGGCTAGTTTTTTGTATTTTTAGTAGAGACAGGGTTTCACCGTGTTAGCCAGGATGGTCTCGATCTCCTGACCTCGTGATCCGCCCATCTCGGCCTCCCAAAGTGCTGGGATTACAGGCTTGAGCCACCGCGCCCGGCCGACAGTAGTTTTTGTAAATTAAGTTTTATTGGCACACAGCCATGCCCACTCACTCACCTATTATCTGTGCTGCTTTCCAGCTACAACAGCAGAGTTGAAGAGTTACCACTGAGACCTGGTGGCTCCTTTCCACAAAAAGCCAGCTGACCCCTGGGTGACATCACTGATCCCCAAAGAGGGCTATCAAATAATAGTCCCACAAGATTATCATCTGAAGAAAAGTCTGTGGTCTTAGCAGTCTGAGATGTTCCTTCCAGAGATCATATTAAAGAACCCTTAGAAACCCCATCAGAGAGAAATCTGCTGTCCATGTTTATTTTATTTGTTGTGAGATAGAGTCTCACTCTGTCACCCAGATTGGAGTGTGGCACCCTTACAGCTCACTGCAGCCTCGACCTTCTGGGCTCAAGTGATCCTCCTGCCTCAGCCTCCCAAGTCCTTGGGACCACAGGCATCTGCCACCATGCCTGGCTAATTTTTTTTTATTATTTGTAGAGACGGGGTCTCCCTATGTTGCCCAGGCTGGTCTCCAACTCCTAGGCTCCGGCTATCCTCCTACCTTGGCCTCTCAAAGTACTGGGATTACAGGCGTGAGCCACTGCACCTGGCCTGCTGTCAGTGTTTAAACTTTATATTCAGTTTTATTTCTCTACAGGAACTCTACCCTTCACCCCCACCCCACATTGATTACCTTAGGGCTGTCTTAGAAACCTACTCAGAGTTATCCTTCATTAGCCAGGGACCGGGCAGTCAGTGGAGCTCAACACTGCTCTTAGTCAAAATTCCAAAAATGTGCCACAGGCACTTGTGAAATTTTACAAACGTCTTCTCTGCTAGGCAGGAAGCACCCTCCCCTTGGGGAACACAGCATAATTCCCTTTCTCCATAGCCCAGCGTGCAAATCCAGCACGCAGAGTCTCACGTCTGGAAGATCTCAAAGGCCCAGTTAACAACTTGCATGGGTGGTGGAAACCAGAGGGTGGTAAAGTGGAAATGGCTCCCAGCCAGACAGACCAGAGCTTGAATGCTACTAGCTGGAGAATCTTAACCTCTAGGAGCCTTCGTTTTCCTGTTTACAGTACATACTTTTAAGAGCTATGGTGAGGATTCAGTAAGAATGAAAGAAAAGCGTTCAGGCTCATGCCTGGCATGACAGGATTTCAGTAAACAGTAACCACAACCACCACCACCACCATCATAGAATTCATCATGTAACTCCTGTCTAAAACCTTCAATGGCTCCCTGCTGCCGATCCAAGAGTTCAAATTTCCCACCCAATCAAGGCCCTCCATTATCTTGCCTGGCTAAATTCACCGTTCTCTACTACTTCCTGAAGACCCTCAACCCCAACCACAGCCCCTGTACCTTTCCCCTAGGCCCTGTCATTTCTCATCTTTAACTGTTCCTGCCATTTCCTGTGACTTGAAGGCTCTTTCTCAAGTCCTAACTCCACCACACTCAAGGCTCAGCAAGAACCAGATTATTTTAACTCAGTTAACCCTTAGTAGCCCTAACACCATGGAAAAAAGGGTAAGCAAGTATCTGGGATACTTGGGTCAGACACTGTAAGTGCTTTGCAATTTTTTTTCTTTTTTTGAGATGGAGTCTTACTCTGTTTGTTGCCCAGGCTGGAGTGCAGTGGTGCGATCTCTACTCATTGCAACCTCTGCCTCCCGGGTTGAAGCAATTCTCCTGCCTCAGCCTCCCGAGTAGCTGGAATCACAGGAATGCACAACCACACCCGGCTAATTTTTGTATTTTTAGTAGAGATGGGGTTTCACCATATTGGCCAGGCTGGTCTCCAACTCCTGACCTCAGGTGATTCGCCCGCCTTGGCCTTCCAAAGTGCTAGGATTACAAGTGTGAGCCAACGTGCCCGGCTGTACTCCATTTTAAAGATGAGGAAACTGAGACCGAGAAAGGTTAAATGACTTACCTAAGGTCTTGCCCTTATAAGAGGTAGAGCTGGGATCTGAACCAACTTGTCTTGCTCAGGTGTCTGTTCTGACCTTGCTCTGCTTGAGCTTCTCACCTCTGTTCTCCTACACTCTCTGATGCTTCCTCTCCCACAGCAAGGGTGCTACACCACAGCCACAGGGCTCTGCAGCTTCCCAGCCAGGTGACCATAGGCAAATCTTTCCTCTCAGTGACCACCTATACTCACCTGGTTATAGGAAGATCACACAACATGCTACGTGGGGCACCATCTAGCCTACGGCAACAGCCCAATCAACAACAGCAATAATAATTACTATCGGTGATCAGTACTAAGAATAGTAATAGCTATTTCTTGCTCATTTACATGGTCCCTGAACTCGGAACACGTCACAGAGGCTCAGTGTCTTATGATTTGAGTCCTTCCTTCCAACTCATTTTCATAGAAATTACAGGCAACTTCTGAACCAGCTCTAGAACGTGGGAACAAAAGGGTGCTGCTGGCAGGCAGAGAACTGAGGAGGCAGATAATCCAAAAATAATTGATCCCAGGTCATGGAAAGCATTTTGTTTACAGCAGCAGACTGACCTTCCCAATTATCTTCTGCTTAGGCTAATGTTACAGCCTGCCTTCCCCAGCAGACGAGATCGCCACATATGCTCACCAGTCCTGCAGGGGACGCGGTCAGGCTGAGGCTGGCCGCCTCTCAATGAAGTGTAAACTGAGGCACAGAGGGCGTGATTCAAAGCCCACAAGACTACTGTGGGCTTGAGGAGCTCTACAGGATGCTGATCCCACACTACATCCAGGCCGTCTTGCTTTGTATCTCTCGTTGGAGTTTGGAGGATGGCGCACCTGAGGCTTGCCGTTCCTAGAAATGCTGTCTGGAGCAAGAAACTCATCTGCAGATCAGAGAGGGTCCAGGCAAGGTGTGCGTCATCAGACCCTGAAAATTCCTCTGTGTTTCATGGGACCGGTCTGGTCTCAAAATGAATCTTCATGCAAGTCCATGGGAGAGCAGGATATGTGCCATCTCCGTACACATAAAAAAAACTGGCTTTGGCCAGGTACGGTGGCTCACACCTGTAATCCCAGCACTTTGGGACGCCAAGGCAGGTGGATCACCTGAGGTCAGGAGTTTGAGACCAGCCTGGCCAACATGGTGAAACCCCGTCTCTACTAAAAATACAAAAATGAGAGGCCGGGTGAGGTGGCATGTGCCTGTAATCCCAGCTACTCAGGAGGCTGAGACAGGAGAATCGCATGAACCCAGGAGGCGGAGGTTGCAGTGAGCGGAGATCGCATCACTGCACTCCAGCCTGGGCAACAAAGAGAAAACTCCGTCTCAAAGGAAAAAAAAAAAAAAAAAAGAAAACTGGCCTCAAAGAGGTAAAGCCTCTTGCCTGAGGTCACTCACCGGCCATCCCCAACACTTCCTGGCCACCTGGCCAGGCCCTTCTACCTGTGAAGTGGGGAACCTCTCAATCCCCTCCAGGCTTTGTGGGAGACCCTCCCTCAATCTCACCTGGTGACCCCATCCCTTGACTTTCCAGGTCTCTGGGAAGGAAGCCCTCTGGGGGCAGGAAGGCAGTTATGCTGACTCACAGGCCAAGGGAGAGTAATTCAGGAAACTTGTCGCTCTGTTACCATGGTGTTGGGGCTGCTGGCACCCTCTCCTCTCTGAAGCTCACTTACAGGCTGGGTGTCTAAGTGGGAGTGGGGCATGGTCAGACCCTGCACCCAATCCCATCCCTCCTATAGATTTCCAGCTTCATGGCACATGCAGTTACCCTCTTGTAACGGCAGAATGGAGAGTATCCTGGGGTTTGGTCCTTCCCTGCCTGCAGAACTTTGGGGATTCCATCAGCAGAGCCGGCAAGCCTTCTCCACCCAGGAAGGGGAAAAGAAAAGTCCCCAAGAGACAGACAGGGTGGGCCAAAGCCCACTCCAAGCCATTGGCTGCCCCAGTCTCCTGACTTCCTCACACTGTTTTTAGCAAGAGGAAGGAGGTGACATTTGACCATGAGGCCTGAGGCCTGTCTTTGAAAGGAAGAGGGGACTTGAGAAGGCAGGAAAATGTCATTCATCTGGATCTCACCCCTCAGGAGTGAGAAGGAGCTTGGGGCAGCTATAAACTCATGACCACAAGAAAAGGGGGAACCATTATCTTAAACCCGGAGCGATGCAGGGAAAAGCTGACAGCTGGTAGCTCCCCGCCCACCACCAATTATAAAACTTTCTTTGGCTTAAAAGAAACTCTTTTGCCCTATTTTTCATTTCCTAGGCCTGTCTTAACATGTCCCTGGCTGGACATCAATCAGAGTTCCTATACACCGCAATGGGTACAAGTGCCTGAGCAAGTTCTGAACACTAACAGACCCGGGTTCAAATCCTGCTCCACGGGACTGGCTGTGCAGTCTTGGGAAAGCCCTTTGACAAAACCATCACAGAGGGTTGCTGAGGAATAAGCCCAGGAGATAAGGCACCTAGCACTGAGTGAGTGTTTAGTAAATGCCGGCTGCTTTTAGAGATTCTTCAGGCACGAGGCAGAACCTGGTCTCTCAGGATTTGAAACTAACAGAGCAGAATTCCGTGCTGTCTAAACTAAAACTGAGAGTGCTGTCTATACACACACACTCCCTGATCTCCTCTCAGGGGCTCCCTCAATTTTATTCCCAAACAGAAACTCTGGAGTAGCAGCCTTCTTTGATCGATTCAGGAATTGAGGCCCAGACAGGGAGAGTGAGTTGCTTGAGGTCACACAGGCAGCAAGTAGCTGAGCAGGGAGGGCTGCTGCCCACTCCCCATCTCCTGGCCTTTCCATGTGGCCCAGCACGCTCTGGGCCTTAAAAAATTCAGGCTCTGCTGCAAGGCAAAGCAGGGAGAGTTCCAGACACACTCCCTTCCCAAGAAAACACGAAGGGTGCAGCCACTCCCTCCCTCAAGGCCAAGGGCTTAGCTCACTGGTGGCGGGGGCAGGAGTGCTCTGGTCTACAGAACTGGGGGGCGGGGGCAGAGTCCGTTCACAAAGGCTGATATCACCGAAAGTGGTAATAATGTAGTTATTATGTAGTCCCCTGCTTCCGGAGAAACTTCAATATGCCAAGCCTGAGGGTATCCCCAGAGCCACTTCTCAGGCCCATCGGCAGCCTCACCCACTCCACACCTCAGAGGCTTCCCACTCCAGCTCCTTAGGATGGTGGGAAGGAAAGCAAGCCTATCCCCTATATCAAGAAAGAGCCCATTGGGCCGGGGGAGGTGGCTCACGCCTGTAATCACAGCACTTTGGGAGGCCAAGGTGGGCAGATCATGAGGTCAAGAGTTCAAGACCAGCCTGGCCAACACGGTGAAACCCTGTCTCTACTAAGAATACAAAAATTAGCCGGGCGTGGTGTCTGTAATCCCAGCTACTCAGGAGGCTGAGGCATGAGAATCGCTTGAACCCGGGAGGTGGAGGTTTCAGTGAGCCGGGATTGCACCACTGCACTCCAGCCTGGGCGACAGAGAGAGACTCCGTCTCGGAAAAAAGAAAAACTAAAAAAGAAAGAGCCCATTCAACGGGAATACGTCCCTCTCTCCTCCCTCACACTCAGTGACTCAGTGGCAAGTTTCTGGAAGAAAAACTGAGGGTGCGGACTGGTTGTCAAACCCCCAGGCTGAGGCTCTCGGAAAATGCGGTGGAAAAGGGGTGTCAGGAAATCCCCTCTACGAGTTGATAAAAGAACAGAGCTAACACCTTCCGGCCTCGGGTGCGGGGGCACAAGACAGCTCAAGGTCTTGGTCCTCGTCCCCACCTCCTGACGCCCCCAGCTGGGTTAGTTTTTGAGTCCCTTCTTTCCCCACTGAACGCACGTGGGGCGGGCTTCTTACAGAGCTAACTTCGGGATGCATCTACCACTCTTGCTGGGGCAGGCAAGTCCATGTGGAGGCACCCAAGCCCCCAAAGCCCGGACTCTGGTATGGCTTGTCACCACCCCAGATCGGAGTACTCGGCGCCCACTAGTGCTCACGTCCAGCAGCACCTCTGCCCCTTGCGCAGCGCTCACGACGGCTTCTCACAGCTCTTCCCCTCACCCCGGCCCGCCCGGCTCGCCCAGCTCGCTCCCCAGTGGGCCCCGTCGGGGCTGCGGGAGGGAGCAGCCGGGACAGCAGAAAGGGGAGGACAAGGTGGCCCGAGCTCACCATGGCGAAGCCGGAGAGCAGAGCCGAGGTCCGGCTGGAGGCTTTGAGCTTGGCGCGGCTCAAATAGAGCTTGCGCCAGGACAGCGCCTGCATGGAGTGCTCGTTGAGACTCATCACCTCGGAGTAACTCTGGCCGATCCAGTCCGGGTAGGTGACGGCGGGCGGCGGCGGCGGCGGCGGCGGCGGCGGCGGGGCTCCCGGAGGCTCCCCGTCCCCGCTGCGGCGGCGGCTCCGGCGGCTGCCGCTGGTGGTGCTGCCGCCGCTCGGGGGAAGCTCGGGGCTGCTGCGGCTCGGGGGCGGGGCGGGCTCCGGATGCATGGAGCACGCCGCCGAGGCGCGGGCCCGCCCGGGAGCCGCGAGGCACCTCCGCCGGAGGCAGCCGCCGCCTGCCCCCTACGCGGGCCCGGCCTCACCCGGCCGGCCGCACAGGATGAGGAGGACGAGGTCAAGGGAGCGCCCGCTGCCCCAGCACACAGGCCCCCGGCGCCGCTGGCAAAAGCCCCCAGGCTACAGCGACCCGAGACTGCGCGAGGGTGGTGTCGCGGATCCCCGGAGCTGGGACCCCCGGCGCGCGCCGCGATTGGCCGCCGCCCTGGGCTGTTTTGCATGCGCCCCGCCCACCTGTGCCCCGCCCACCAAGAGGTGGGCGTTGTTGTGGGCGTCACGTGACCCGCCCGCTCAGACGGCACCGCCCACGGTCCCTGGCTCGCCGCCGTCCGCACCTCTTCCAGGAAGCGCCCGACTGCCCGTTCCGGCTCCTGGCACCGCCCCTCTCCGCAGCTGCTCCTGTGGCCCTGCTCCCGGAGCTTGGACTCCTGGGTCGGGCCGCCTGAGGTCACCTCTGGGCGCCTCCTGAGGCCAATATCCCCTTTGGAACAAGGTGGTTCAAGGTCTGTAGGAAAAAGAGCGGCCGAGGTCTAGAGTTCAAGCCGTCAGTGTTTATTTGGCGCCCACTGGGTGCCAACACTGGTCTAGGTGCTGAGGCTGGGTAGGGTGATGAACGAGATGGACAAAATTCCATGCCCTCTTGGAGGCTGCATTCTGTAGGGGAAGACACACAAACACCAATGAGTCGATTTTATAATAGTTTAGAAGGTGAAAAGGTGGAGAAAAAATAAAGCGGGCTGAAGGAGGTGGGTAGTGCGGGGGCTGCAATTTTAATTTTAAAATACTCGGATTCAGGGCAAGGAGGTTTTTCTTTTCTTTTATTTTTTTTATTTTTATTTTATTTATTATTTTTTTTTGAGACGGAGTCTCGCTCTGTCGCCCAGGCTGGAGTGCAGTGGCCGGATCTCAACTCACTGCAAGCTCCACCTCCCGGGTTCACGCCATTCTCCGGCCTCAGCCTCCCGAGTAGCTGGGACTACAGGCGCCGCCACCACGCCCGGCTAGTTTTTTTTTTTTAATTTTTTTAGTAGAGACGGGGTTTCACCGTGTTAGCCAGGATGGTCTCGATCTCCTGACCTCGTGATCCACCCGTCTCGGCCTCCCAAAGTGCTGGGATTACAGGCTTGAGCCACCGCGCCCGGCCTCTTTTCTTTTTTTAGGGTAGGGATTTTTGGTCTGTTGACCACTTTGTCCACCTGTGTTCACCAGCATCTGATACGTATTGAGGTGACCGGTTACTCGTTCTTTTTTTTTTTTTTTTTTTTTTTTTTTGAGACGGAGTCTAGATCTGTCGCCCAGACTGGAGTGCGATCTGGGCTCACTGCAACCTCCACCTCCTCAGTTCAAGCGATTCTCCTGCGTCAGCCTCCCTAGTAGCTAGGATTACAGGCGCCCGCCACCATGCCCTGCTAATTTTTGTATTTTTAGTAGAGATGGGGTTTCACCATGTTGGCCAGGCTGGTCTGAAACTCCTGACCGTGATCCGCCCGCCTCAGCCTCCCAAAGTGCTGGGATTACAGGCATGAGCCACCGTGCCCAGCCTCCTGATATTTTTTAAACCTGTGAATCTTCAAACCCATTCAGCAAGTGTCTTCTGAGCAACTAAGTGCTATGCTGAGGGATTCCAGGAAAATGAAAGCCTTCATTGAGTATTTTATATATATGTGTTTGTGTGTGTGTGTGTATATATATTTTGTTTTTGTTTTTGTTTTTTTTGAGACAATTTTGCTCTTGCCCAGGCTGGAGTGCAATGGCGCGATTTTGGCTCACTGCGACCTCCACCTCCTGGTTCAAGCGATTCTCCTGCCTCAGCCTGCTGCATAGCTGGGATTACAGGCGCCCGCCACCACGCCTGGCTAATTTTTGTATTTTTAGTAGAGACGGATTTTTGCCATGTTGGCCAGGCTAGCCTCGAACTCCTGACCTCTGGTGATCCGCCTGCCTCAGCCTCCCAAAGTGCTGGGATTACAGACATGAGCCACCACGCCCGGCCAGAATATATATATATATATATATATATTTTTTTTTTTTTTTTTTTTTTTT
>NC_037679.1:80799180-80806147 GCF_003255815.1 Theropithecus gelada | reverse complement strand
TTGAGACAGAGTCTCGCTCTGTCGCCCAGGCTGGAGTGCAGTGGCCGGATCTCAGCTCACTGCAAGCTCCGCCTCCCGGGTTCAAGCCATTCTCCTGCCTCAGCCTCCCGAGTAGCTGGGACTACAGGCGCCCTCCACCACGCCCGGCTAGTTTTTTTTTTTTTTGTATTTTAGTAGAGACGGGGTTTCACCATGTGAGCCAGGATGGTCTCGATCTCCTGACCTCGTGATCTGCCCGTCTCGGCCTCCCAAAGTGCTGGGATTACAGGCGTGAGCCACTGCGCCAGGCCTGGCCCGAATATTATAGTGGGGTGTGGAGAGGGGCAGGAAATAAGCAAGGTCACACCTTTCTGACTTAGGTCACATTTAAGCTGAGACCAGAGCCCGCCATGCAGACAGGATCTAGCTTTCCAGGGCGGCGAGGGAACTGCTCATGCCAAGACCCTGAAGCAGGGATATTTAGCTGTTGGAGCATTGGAAGGACAATTTTGGGGAGCAGAGGTGAGGTGGGGATGTATGCAGGACTGTGCTAGGGAGTGTCTCCTAGGAGGTCAGCTCCGGGGCAGGGACCTTTACTATCAGCTTCACAGCTCTACCCTTAGCATCTAGAATATTCCTCTGCATACAATGGGTGCTCAGTAATTTTTTGTTGAATGAATAACTATGGGAGAGACAGCAATGAGTGACAAGCATGTAACGTTGCAAGTCGGCGAGGTGAAACTTAATTCTTGTCACCACTAGAGGGCGCGCCCCCACCCAACCGTTGTGGGATGAAAACCTCTGCCCCCCAAAAGTCTCTGGTTCCCGCAGAGGCCTGTCTTGGCTTTTTAAAAGTAAAGATTGGGCTGGGCGCGGTGGCTCAAGCCTGTAATCCCAGCACTTTGGGAGGCCGAGACGGGCGGATCACAAGGTCAGGAGATCGAGACCATCCTGGCTAACACGGTGAAACCCCGTCTCTACTAAAAAATACAAAAAACTAGCCAGGCGAGGTGGCGGACACCTGTAGCCCCAGCTACTCAAGAGGCTGAGGCAGGAGAATGGCGTAAACCCGGGAGGCGGAGCTTGCAGTGAGCCGAGATCACACCACTGCACTCCAGCTTAGGGGACAGAGCGAGACTCCATCTCTAAATAAATAAATAAATAAATAAATAAATAAATAAATAATAAAGATGGGGGCCGGGCGTGGTGCCTCAGGCTTATAATACCAACACTTTGGGAGGCCGAGGCGGGCAGAGCACAAGGTCAGGAGTTCCAGACCAGCCTAGCCAACATGGTGAAACCTCGTCTCTACTAAAAAAAAAAATTAGCAGGTGTGGTGGCGCATGCCTTGTAATCCCAGCTACCGGGGAGGCTGAGGCAGGAGAATCGCTTGAACCCGGGAGGCGAAGATAGCAGTGGGCCAAGATCGCACCACTGCACTCCAGCCTGTAGACCCAGCGAGACTCCGTTTTAAATAAATAAATAAATGGCCGGGCGCGGTGCCTCACGCCTGTAATCCCAGCACTTTGGGAGACTGAGGCGGGTGGATCACAAGGTCAGGAGATTGAGACCATCCTGGCCAACATGCTGAAACCCCGTCTCTACTAAAAATACAAAAATTAGCTGGGCGTGGTGGTGTGTGCCTGTAATCCCAGCTACTCGGGAGGCTGAGCCAGGAGAATGGCTTGAACCCGGGAGGCGGAGGTTACAGTGAGCCAAGATCATGCCACTGCACTCCAGCCTGGTGACAGAGGAAGACTCTGTCTCAAATAAATAAATAAAATTTAAAAAATAAATACAAAAAATTAGCCGGGCGTGGTGGCAGGCACCTGTACTGTCAGCTACACCAGAGGCTGAGGCAGGAGAATGGTGTGAACCCGGGAGGCAGAGCTTGCAGTGAGCCGAGATCGCGCCACTGCACTCCATCCTGGGAAACAGCGAGGCTCCGTCTCAAAAAAAAAAAAAAAATGGGGGAATTTGGAATTTGAAATCTCACACTACTGGCCTTGTTTCCCTGGTGGCCTTTGTTCTTTTTTGTTTTTGAGACGGAGTCTCGCTCCGTCACCAGGCTGGAGTGCAGTGGCGCGATCTCAGCTCACTGCAACCTCCACCTCCCAGGTCCAAGTGATTCTCCTGCTTCAGTCTGCCGAGTAGCTGGAACTACAGGCGGGCGCCACCACGCCCAGCTAATTTTTGTATTTTTAGTAGAGACGGTGTTTCACCATATGGACCAGGATGGTCTCCATCTCTTGACCTCGTGATCTGCCCGCCTCAGCCTCCCAAAGTGCTGGAATTACAGGCGAGAGCCACCATCTCTACTAAAAATACAATAGCCAGGTGTGATGGGGCACACCTGTAATCCCAGCAACTGGGGAAGCTGAAGTAGGATAATCGCTTGAACCCAGGAGGTGGAGGTTGCATTGAGCTTAGATCATGCTGCTGCACTCCAGCCTGGGCGACAGAGGGAGACTCCGTCTCCAATAAAAAAAAATAGTGACAACATACAGCGAGCGTCTCCCCATGTTGTGCATGCTGATCTCAAACTCCTGGGCTCAAGGGATCCTCCTATATGGGCCTCCCAAAGTTCTGGAATTACAGTCATGAGCCACTGTGCCCAGCCTATGTAAACATTTTATTTTATTTTATTTTTATTTTAAGACGGAGTCTCTCTCTGTCCCCCAGGCTGGGTGCAGTGGCTCGATCTCGGCTCACTGCAACCTCCACCTCCTGGGTTCAACCGATTCTCCTGGTTCAGTCTCCTAAATAACTGGGATTACAGGTGCCCACCACCACACCCAGCTATTTTTTTGTATTTTTAGTAGAGACAGGGTTTCACTATGTTGGCCAGGCTGGTCTCGAACTCCTGACCTCAAGTGATCCACCCATCTCAGCCTCCCAAAGTGCTGGGATTACAGGTGTGAGCCACTGTGCCCACCCTATTTAAACATTTTATTTTATTTTTATTTATTTATTTATTTTTAAGACAGAGTCTCGCTCCATCCTCCAGGCTAGAGTGCAGTGGCTCAATCTCAGCTCACTTCAATCTTCAACTCCTAGGTTCAAGCAATTCTTCTGCCTTAGCCTCCTGAGTATCTAGGATTACAGGTGCCCGCCAGCACACCCAGCTAATTTTTTATATTTTTAGTAGAGACAGGGTTTCACCATGTTGGCCAGGCTAGTCTCGAACTCCTGAACTCAGATGATCTGCCTGCCTCAGCCTCCCAGAGTGCTGGGATTACAGATGTGAGCCACTGCGTCTGGCCTTATTTATTGAGACAAGGTCTCAGTAGTCACCCAGGCTGGAGTGCAGTAGCACCATCTCTACTAAAAAAAAAAAAAAAAAAAAAAACTAGCTGGGAATGGTGGTGTGTTCCTGAAATCCCAGCTACTAGGGAGGCTGAGGCCTAATCACTTGAACCTGGGAGGTGGAGATTGAGTGAGCCGAGATCTCACCAGTGCACTCCAGCCTGGGGGACAGAGTGAGACTCTGTCTCTAAATAAATAAATAAACAAACAAACAAGACTGGGCGTGGTGGCTCATGCCTGTAATCCCAGCACTTTGGGAGGCTGAGGCGGGTGGATCAGCTGAGAGGACGGGAGTTCAAGACCAGCCTGACCAACATGGAGAAACCTCCTTTCTACTAAAAATACAAAAATTAGCTGGGTGTGGTGGCACGTGCCTGTAATCCCAGCTACTTGGGAGGCTGAGGCAGGAGAACCACTTGAATCTGGGAGGCGGAGATTACGCCATTGCACTCCAGCCTGGGCAATAAGAGCAATACTCCGTCTGAATAAATAAATAAATAAATAAGCCAGGTGTGGTGGCATGAGCCTGTACTCCCAGCTTCTTGGGATGGAGGCTGTGGTGATTGCTCCACTGTCCTCCAACCTAGGCAATAAAGCGAGATCCTGTCTCAAAAAAACAACCAAATAAGGCTGGGTGCGGTGGCTCACACCTGTAATCCTAGCACTTTGGGAGGCAGTGAGCCGAGATCGCGCCACTGCACTCCACCCTGGGTGACAGAGCGAGACTCCATCTCCAAAAAAACAACAAAAACAACAAAAAAAACTAACTAAATAAATGAATCACAGGCCGGGTGTGGTGGCTCATGCTTATAATTCCAACACTTTGGGAGGCGGAGGCAGTGGATCACTTAAGGTCAGGAGTTAGAGACCAGCCTGGCCGACATGGCGAAACTCCGTCTCCATTAAAAATACAAAAATTAGGCCAGGCCCGGTGGCTCATGCCTGTAATTCCAGCACTTTGGGAGGCTGAGGCAGGTGGATCACCTGAGGTCAGGAGTTCAAGACCAGCCTGGTCAACATGGTAAAAGCCCATCTCTTCTAAGAATACAAAAATTAGCCGGGCTTGGTGGTGCGTGCCTATCATCCCAACTACTTGGCAGGCTGAGGCAGAAGAAGTTCTTGAACCGGGGAGGTGGAGGTTGGAGTGAGCAGAGATCACGCCACTGCACTATAGCCTAGGTGACAGTGTAAGACCCTGTGTCAAAATAAAATTAGCCGGGCGAGGTGGCTCACGCCTGTAATCCCAGCTCTTTGGGAGGCCAAGGCAGGCGGATCATGAGGTCAGGAGTTTGAGATGAGTCTGGGCAACACGGTGAAACCCTATCTCTACTGAAAATACAAAAATTAGTCAGGCGTGGGGGTGCACACCTGTAGTCCCAGCTACTTGGGAGGCTGAGGCAGGAAAATCGCTTGAACCCGGGAGGCAGAGGTTTCAATGAGCCGAGATCATGCCACTGTACTCCAACCTGGGCGACAGAGCAAGACTCCATCTCAAAAAAAAAAAAAAAAAAAGAAATTAGTTGGGCGTGGTGGCCCTGCCTGTAATCCCAGCTACTCTGGAGGCTGAGGCAGGAGCACTGCTTGAACCCGGGAGGCGAAAGTTGCAGTGAGCCGAGATCCTGCCACTGAACTCAGCCTGGGCGACAGAGGCAGATTCAGTCTCAAAAAATACATACATACATACATATATACATCACGTCGCTATCACCCCAGGGCCTCCCACTGGCTACTGCCAATGGAAACAGGTTCAGTGAACAAAATAATGCAATGTCCTTGGTTCCCAGAAACCCCCAGTTCAGGACTAGGAACACACAACATTTAGCAGCTAAGGGGGCCTGAGGTCTGGAGGGGGAAGAGGCCGGAAGCTGGGAGGAGAGATTTGCTGATTTTAGAGGAACAAGAGGATCTGGGAGTGGTGACTCAGAGGGGGCTTTGGGGTGAGGAGGGTTTCCTTTCCCCAGCTCCTATGTCACGCTCCTCATCCCTCTCCTAATTCTGTGTGGTTTGAATTTCCCCATCTGCACAGATCAGAAGTAATAAAAATATTATCCAGACTTGGGTGGGATGTCTGGGCCATCCCTGCCTCCTGCCCCAGGATCCTAGAGGGGTTCATGGTTAGTAACTTTTCCCCACTGTTTTTTTTTTTTTTTTTGGTGGTGGGGAGACAGGGGTCTCATTGTGTTACCCAGGCTGCATTCGGACTCCTGGGCTCGACAGGCATGCACCACCAAGCCCCGCTAGAACAATGTTTTCATGCCCCTGGCGATGGGAAGCTCACTCCTTCTAGAAGCTGAGCATGTCTGATTGGTTGTCTGATACTTCAAAAGTTGTCCTTGTATGGAGTTGGGGGCAGCTTCCCTGTCAGTCCTTCCTTGTGTCCTGACTCAGAATGCATGAAATCCCTTTGTCAGCCAGTCCTGGTGCCAGCTCCACAAGACATCTGGGAGGCATCTTTTGTGAGTGATCTTGAAGGTTTTCATGGTCAAAGAATTGGGGTGAAGGAGGCTGGAAACCAAGTGAGACACTGTCAGGGGGCTGGTTACAAAATGCAGAATGGGGTCAGGTTGGTGAGCCCTAGAGTTGGTCTCAAAATGGTTGTCTGAGTCTGGAGCTTAGACTATGCCAGGGGAGTGTGAACTCTGTCTCCTTGCTCCCCAGTTTCTGGGCTTATAGGGCTCACTCTTCATCCCCCGACTCCTACCCCCTCACTGGTCAGAAGTCTTTGCTGGGTCTGTGTTTGTGCCCATGCCTTTTAAAAGTGAGAACTTTCAAGCCTGTAATCCCAGCGCTTTGGGAGGCCGAGACGGGCGGATCACGAGGTCGGGAGATTGAGACCATCCTGGCTAACACGGTGAAACCCCGTCTCTACTAAAAAAATACAAAAAACTAGCCGGGCGAGGTGGCGGGCGCCTGTAGTCCCAGCTACTCGGGAGGCTGAGGCAGGAGAATGGCGTGAACCCGGGAGGCGGAGCTTGCAGTGAGCTGAGATCTGGCCACTGCACTCCAGCCTGGGCGACAGAGCGAGACTCCGTCTCAAAAAAAAAAAAAAAAAAAAAGTGAGAGCTTTTTCTCACCTGGATAAGAAATCTTTGCTGATGACACGGTGACTCATGCCTGTAATCCCAGCATTTTGGGAGGCCGAGGTGTACGGATCACCTGAGGTCAGGAGTTGGAGACCAGCCTGGCCAACATGGTGAAACTCCATCTCTACTAAAAATACAAAAATTCAAAAATTATCCCAGCGTGGTGGCACATGCCTATAATCCCAGCTACTCAGGAGGCTGAGGCATGAGAATCACTTGAACCCGGGAGGCAGAGGTTGCAGTGAGCCGAGATCACACCATTATACTCCAGCCTAAGCCATACGGTAAGACTCTATCTAAAAAAAAAAAGAAAAAAGAAAAATCTTTGCCAACCACAGGGTCATGAAGATATTCACCTGTGTTTTCTTTTAAAAGTTTTAGGCCAGGCATGGTGGCTCATACCTATAATCTCAGCACCTGGGGAGGCCAAGTCGAGAGGATCACTTGATGCCAGGAGATTTGGGACCAGCCTGGACAACACAGTGGGATGCTGTCTCTACCTTCCACCCACCCCACCAAAAAAAAGCATTTTTGCTTGTATGTTTAGGTCTGTGATCCATCTCATACTGATTTTTTTTTTTTTTTTTTTTTAGTTTTTT
>NC_037679.1:80723874-80798786 GCF_003255815.1 Theropithecus gelada | reverse complement strand
TTTTTTTTTTTTTTTTTTTTGAGACGGAGTCTCGCGCTGTGTCACCCAGGCTGGAGTGCAGTGGCGCGATCTCGGCTCACTGCAAGCTCCGCCTCCCAGGTTCACGCCATTCTCCTGCCTCAGCCTCCGAGTAGCTGGGACTACAGGCGCCCGCCACCACGCCCGGCTAGTTTTTTGTATTTTTAGTAGAGACGGGGTTTCACCATGTTAGCCAGGATGGTCTCGATCTCCTGACCTCGTGATCCACCCGCCTCGGCCTCCCAAAGTGCTGGGATTACAGGCTTGAGCCACCGCGCCCGGCTCTCATACTGATTTTTTCTATTTTTCTTTTATTTTTTGAGACGGAGTCTTGCTCTGTTTCCCAGGCTGGAATGCCGTGGCACGATCTCGGCTCACTGCAAGCTCTGCCTCCCAGTTTCACACCATTCTCCTGCCTCAGCCTCCCAAGTAGCTGGGACTACAGGCGCCTGCCACCACGCCCGGCTAGCTTTTTGTATTTTTAGTAGAGATGAGGTTTCACCATGTTAGCCAAGATGGTCTCGATCTCCTGACCTCGTGATCTGCCCTCCTCAGCCTCCAAAAGTGCTGGGATTACAGGCGTGACGCACCGCGCCCAGACTCTGTTTTTATTTTTTTTATCAGAGACAAGGTCTTGCTCTGTTGCCCAGGCTGGAGTGCAATGGCTCTGCATAGGTGTGATCATTTCACACGACAGCCTCAAATTCATGGACGCAAGTGATTCTCACTCCTGCCTCAGCTTCTCAAGTAGCTGAGGCTATAGGCATGCACCACCACGTCCATCAATCAAATACAGATTTTTTTTTTTTTTTTTTTTTTTTTGAGACGGAGTCTCGCTCTGTCGCCCAGGCTGGAGTGCAGTGGCCGGATCTCGGCTCACTGCAAGCTCCGCCTCCCGGGTTCACGCCATTCTCCTGCCTCAGCCTCCCAAGTAGCTGGGACTACAGGCGCCCGCCACCTCGCCCGGCTAGTTTTTTGTATTTTTTAGTAGAGATGGGGTTTCACCGTGTTAGCCAGGATGGTCTCGATCTCCTGACCTCGTGATCCGCCCGTCTCGGCCTCCCAAAGTGCTGGGATTACAGGCTTGAGCCACCACGCCCGGCCTCAAATACAGATTTTTGAGTGAAGCAAGCTTTCCCCACTGAAATGCATGGACATTTTGGTCAAAAATCAGGTGACTACTATACATGAGAGTCTGTTTCTGAACTCTCTATTCTAGCCTGTTGATCTATTTGTCTACTCTTATGCCAATAGATAACTGTATTGATTACTCTAGGTTTAAAATAAATCTTGGGGGCCGGGTGTGGTGGCTCACGCCTGTAATCCCAGCACTTTGGGGGGCCAAGGTGGGTGGATCACTTGAGGTCAGGAGTTTCAGACCAGTCTGGCCAACATGGTGAAACCTCATCTCTACTAAAAATGCAAAAATTAGCCGGGCATGGTGGCCCATGCCTGTAGTCTCAGCTATTTGGGAGGCTAAGGCAGGAGAAACCTCGAACCCGGGAGACGGAGGTAGCAGTGAGCCAAGGTCGCGCCACTGCACTCCATACTGGGTGACAGAGTAAGACTCCATCTCAAAAGTAAATAAATAAATAAATAATAAGTCTTGGGGGAAAAAAACCCCATGAATTCCTCAAAATTAAAAAAAAAACAAAGTCTCGACTGGGCGTGGTGGCTCACGCCTATAAATCTCAGCACTTTGGGAGGCCGAGGCGGGCGGATCACAAGGTCAGGAGTTTGAGACCAGCCTGGCCAACACAGTGAAACACTCTACTAAACATACAAATATTAGCCAGATGTGGTGGCACACACCTGTAGTCCCAGCTACGTGGGAGACTGAAACAGGAGAATCACTTGAACCTGGGAGGCGGAGGTTGCAGTGAGCCAAGACAGGGCCATTGCACTCCAGCCTGGGTGACAGAGCAAGACCGTGTCTCAAAAAAAAAAAGTCTCTTTTTTTTAATCTTTTGTTTTTGTTTTTGTTATTTTGTTTTGAGACTGAGTCTCACTCTGTCGCCCAGGCTGGAGTGCAGTGGCACGATCTCGGCTCACTGCAAGCTCAGCCACCTCCTGGGTTCAAGTGATTCTCCTGCTTTAGCCTCCCGAGTAGCTGGGATTACAGGCATGCACCGTCAAACCTGGGTAATTTTTGCATTTTTAGTAGAGATGAGGTTTCTCCATGTTGGTCAGTCTGGTCTCAAACTCCTGACCTCAGGTGATCTGCCCACCTCGGCCTCCCAAAGTGCTGGGATTACAGGCATGAGCCACCATGCCCAGCCTAGTTCTCCTTTTTCTTTTTTTTTTTTTTTTTTTTTTTTTTTTTTTTTTTTTTGAGACGGAGTCTCGCGCTGTGTCACCCAGGCTGGAGTGCAGTGGCGCGATCTCGGCTCACTGCAAGCTCCGCCTCCCAGGTTCAGGCCATTCTCCTGCCTCAGCCTCCGAGTAGCTGGGACTACAGGCGCCCGCCACCACGCCCGGCTAGTTTTTTTGTATTTTTAGTAGAGACGGGGTTTCACCATGTTAGCCAGGATGGTCTCGATCTCCTGACCTCGTGATCCGCCCGCCTCGGCCTCCCAAAGTGCTGGGATTACAGGCTTGAGCCACCGCGCCCGGCCTAGTTCTCCTTTTTCAAAAGTGAATTTGCTGTACTGAATATTGGGGTAAATTTTGTCAATGCACATGTGCCTTAGAGAATCACTATATCCCTTAACTTAGTGGGCATCAGCAGGATCATTTTCCTGGAAGGTCTGGCATCCTCTATTAACAAAGCAGGCCAGGCACGGTGGCTCAAGCCTGTAATCCCAGCACTTTGGGAGGGAGGCCGAGATGGGTGGATCACCAGGTCAGGAGATCGAGACCATCCTGGCTAACACAGTGAAACCCTGTCTCTACTAAAAAATACAAAAAACTAGCTGGGCGAGGTGGCGGGCACCTGTAGTCCCAGCTACTCGGGAGGCTGAGGCAGGACAATGGCGTAAACCCGGGAGGCGGAACTTGCAGTGAGCTGAAATCCGGCCACTGCACTCCAGCCTGGGCGACAGAGCAAAACTCCGTCTCAAAAAAAAAAAAAAAAAAAACAAAGCAGGCCCTACCAGGCCACACTGCAGAGATCAGACACATGAGATCAGGGAGGACTCTTACAGGTTAAACCATGTCCCCTCAAAAAAGACATTACAGTCCTAAACTTCAGTTCCTCAGAATGTGACCTCATTTGGGGCAGGGTGCGGTGGCTCACGTCTGTAATCCCAGCACTTTGGGAGGCCAAGGAGGGTGGATCACGAGGTCAGGAGTTGGAGACCAGCCTGACCAACATGGTGAAACCCAATCTCTACTAGAAATACAAAAATTAGCTGGGTGTGGTTGCAGGCGCCTGTTGTAATCCCAACAACTTGGGAGGCTAAGGCAGGAGAATCTCTTGACACTGGAAGGCGGAGGTTGCAGTAAACTGAGATTGATTGTGCCATTGCACTCCAGCCTGGGTGAAAGAGTGAAACTCTGTCTCAAAAACAAAAACAAAAACAACAAGAATGTGACCTTATTTGGAAAGACAGTCTTTACAGAGGTAATCAAGTTAAAATGAGGTCATAGGGTGGGCCCTTATTTGGTTTGGATCTATGTCCCCACCCAAATCTCATGTTCAATTGTAATCCCCAGTGTTGGAGGTGGAGCCTGGTGAGAGGTGATTGGATCATGGTGGCAGTTTCTCATGAATGGTTTAGCACCATCCTCTTGGTGCTATAATAGTGAGTGAGATCTGATTTTTTTTTTTTTGAGACAGAGTCTCGCTCTGTCACCCAGGCTGGAGTGCAGTGGCGCGATCTCAGGTCACTGCAAGCTCTGCCTCCCAGGTTCACTCCATTCTCCTGCCTCAGCCTCCCAAGTAGCTGGGACTACAGGCGCGTACCACCGCACCCAGCTAATTTTTAATATTTTTAGTAGAGACAGGGTTTCACCATGTTAGCCAGGATGGTCTCGATCTCCTGACCTCGTGATCCGCCCACCTCAGCCTCCCAAAGTGCTGGGATTTCAGGCGTGAACCACCACGCCCGGCAGATCTGATTGTTTAAAAGTGTATATATACTGGCCGGGTGGATCATGGCCTCCCAAAGTGCTGGGATTACAGGTGTGAGTCACCGTGCCTGGCCTAGGTATTTCTTTTTTTGAGACGGAGTCTCGCTTTGTCGTCCAGGCTGGAGTGCAGTGGCTCAATCTTGGCTCACTGCAAGCTCCGCCTCCCGGGTTCAAGCAATTCTCCTGTCTCAGCCTCCCGAGTGGCTGGGATTATAGGCGTGCATCACCACGCCCAGCTAATTTTTGTATTTTTAGTAGAGAGGGGGTTTCGCTATGTTGGCCAAGCTGGTCTCGAGCTCCTGGCCTCAAATGATCTGCCTGCCTTGGCCTCCCAAAATGCTGGGATTACAGGCGTGAGCCATGGTGGCCAGCCTCAGGTCTTTTTTTTTTTTTCCCCTAAGATGGAGTTTCACGTTTGTTGCCCAGGCTGGAGTGCAATGGTGTGATCTCGGCTCACTGCAACCTCCACCTCCCAGATTCAAGCGATTCTCCTGCCTCAGCCTCCCAAGAAGCTGGGGTTATAGGCGCCTGCCACAACGTCTAGCTAATGTTTTGTATTTTTAGTAGAGACAGGGTTTCCCCGTGTTGGCCAGACTGGTCCCGAACTCCTGACCTCAGGTGATCCGCCTGCTTCGGCAGATCCCAAATTTGCCTCCCAAATTGCTGGGTTTACAGGTGTGAGTCACCGTGCACAGCTTGGTATTTCTTTATAGCAATGAGAGAACAGATCATACAGCCCTCTTCCAATATTACTGGTCTCCTTATAAAAAGGGGAAATGTGAAATTTGCAAGGAGCAGTGGCTCTTGTCTCGGGTTCCCACTACTAGTGAGGCTGAGGCAGCAGCATCGCTTGATCCCATGAGGTCAAAGCTGCACTGAGCTGTGATCGTGCCACTGTACTTCAGCCTTGGTGACAGTGTAAGACCCTGTCTCAAAAAAGACAAAAGCAGCCAGGCACCGTGGCTTATGCCTGTAATCCCAGCATTTTGGGAGGACGAGGTGGGCGGATCACCTGAGGTCAGGAGTTGGAGACCAACCTGACCAACATGGAGAAACCCCATCTCTACTAAAAATACAAAATTAGCCGGGCGTGGTGGCAGGTGCCTGTAATCCCAGTTACTCAAGAGGCTAAGGTAGGAGAATCGCTTGAACCCAAGAGGTGGAGGTTGTAGTGAGCTGAGATCGCAACACTGCACTCCATCCTGGGCAACAAGAGTGAAACTCTGTCTGAAAAAAAAAAAAAGACAAAAGGAAAGGAGGAAATTTAGACACAGACAGACATGCACGGAGGGAAGACCATGTGAAGGGACACAAGGAGAAGACGGCTCTCTACAAGCCAGGGAGCTCCAGAAGTGGGGCCTGGGGCACGACCTTCCCTGGTTCCTTCCGAGGGACCGTGGCCTTGCTGACATCTTGATTTTGGACTTCTGGCCTCCAGAACTGTGAGACAATAAGTTTCTGTCCTAAGCCACCCAGTTTGTGGGACTTAAAGACATTTTTTTAGCCGGGCGCGGTGGCTCAAGCCTGTAATCCCAGCACTTTGGGAGGCTGAGTCGGGCGGATCACGAGGTCAGGAGATCGAGACCATCCTGGCTAACACGGTGAAACCCCATCTCTACTAAAAAATACAAAAAAACTAGCCGGGTGAGGTGGTGTGCGCCTATAGTCCCAGCTACTCAGGAGGCTGAGGTGGGAGAATCGTTTGAACCCAGGAGGCGGAGGTTGCAGTGAGCTGAGATCAGGCCATTGTACTCCAGCCTGGGCGACAGAGGGAGACTCCGTCTCAAAAAAAAAAAAAACAACACAGGCCGGGCACGGTGGCTCACGCCTGTAATCCCAGCACTTTGGGAGGCCAAGGCAGGCAGATCACGAGATCAGGAGATTGAGACCATCCTGGCTAACTCGGTGAAACCCCGTTTCTACTAAAAATGCAAAAAATTAGCCGGGCATGGTGGCGGGCGCCTGTAGTCCCAGCTACTCGAGAGTCTGAGGCAGGAGAATGGCGTGAACCCGGGAGGCGGAGCTTGCAGTGAGCGGAGATCTCGCCACTGCACTCCAGCCTGGGCGACAGAGTGAGACTCTGTCTCAAAAAAAAAAAAAAAAAAAAGAAGAAGAAGAAAGGAATACAAGGAGTCTGGAGTGATTTGGGGTGGGGTCTTCAGCCAGCCAAGGAAGTTGAATTCTAATGGGGTTGCAAGTGTGTTCAGATGAGATTAGATCATCATGCAGAGTTTGGAGCTAGGTACTCTGGGATTAGAATCCCAGTTTTGTCAGTTTGTAACTGAGCCACTGTGGGCAAGCACCCCAGCCTCTCTGAGCCCCATCTGTGAAAGGGGAATATTGATGGGACTTGGCAAAGAGATTGTTATGAGTGTTCCACGAAAGAACAGTTGTCTGGCGATTAGCACAGCGCTCAGTAAATGGTGGCTCCAACCTTCCCTCTCGTGGGATGTGCTGTGCTCAGAGAAAGAGGATTGCTGCCTTCCAGATTAAATGAATTGGCTGATCTGTGAGTCTTTAGCAAAGGTAGTGTATCTGTGAGAATCTGACCGGGACAGGTACCACACTAAGAGAACTTATCCTGAGAATTGCTCCAGGGGTGCCGGAAGACTTATGGGAAAAGGCACGCAGGGGAGGGGCAGCCCCCAGGTTAGCCCCAGCAGGAGGACTGCCATCACCCCTGGGGATGGAGGGACAGAGGCAGGGGGTGGTGTTTCTGGTACCCAAGAGGGACTGGAGTCCCCAGGCAGAAGCCAGAGCCACAGTGGGCCTGTCTGGTGGGAGGTGGAGCTGGAGATCTCACCTGAGGCAGAGGGGTAGGAACACCCTGGATTCCCCTCCTCCCACCCACCAGGCTCCTCCCACCCACCAGGCTCCTGGCACTGCCTCCAGTTGGTCCATCTGTGCAGGAAGCCATTCTGCCACAGGTTGGCCACCCTGTGATCTGGAGCAAGGCAAGAGAAAGGCAAGGGAGGGGTGCGAGGGCAAAGAAGTATAGGTCCAACACTGGGGTGTGGGGGTTCCATCCATTCTCTCTGGAGCCCAGATTCCCCATCTAGAAAATGGGGATAGTGATAGCACCTACTTATAGAATAGTTGACTACCTACAACAGGGTAATGCCTGTAAGCAGGTGAGCCCAGCAGCTGGCACACAGTAGGGAGTACCCCATAGATGTCATGAACAACCTAGTTAGCTGTTTTCTGCTCAGAGGATGAAAGGAGGTAACAGGGCCAGGCGCAGTGGCTCAACGCCTGTAGTCCCAGCACTTTGGGAGGCTGAGGCAGGAGGATCGCTTGAGCCCAGGAGTTCAAGACCAGCCTGTGCAACATGGTAAAACCCTGCCTCTAATTAAAAAAATTAAATTAAAAAAAAGAGAGAGAAAGAGGAAAGAAAGAAAGAGAAAGAAAGAAAAGAAAGGAAGAAAGAAAGAGAGAAAGAAAGAAAGAAAAGAAAGAGAGAGAAAGAGAGAGAGAAAGAAGGAAGGAAGGAAAGAAAGAAAAAGAAAGAAAGGGGCCGGGCGCGGTGGCTCAAGCCTGTAATCCCAGCACTTTGGGAGGCCGAGACGGGCGAATCACGAGGTCAGGAGATCGAGACCATCCTGGCTAACACGGTGAAACCCCGTCTCTACTAAAAAATACAAAAAAAACTAGCCGGGCGAAGTGGCGGGCGCCTGTGGTCCCAGCTACTCGGGAGGCTGAGGCAGGAGAATGGCGTGAACCCGGGAGGCGGAGCTTGCAGTGAGCTGAGATCCGGCCACCGCACTCCAGCCTGGGCTACAGAGCCAGACTCAGTCTCAAAAAAAAAAAAAAAAAACTAACCCAAAAGAGAAAAAAGAAAAAGAAAGAAAGAAAAGAAAGAAAGAAAAAGAAAGAAAAGAAAAGAGCTGAGCTAACAGGACAGGGCCTGGGAATAAATTCAAGGTACAGGAACAGTGCTAGGGCTCGTGATATTTTTGTTTTGGAGACGTGTCCATCTGTCCTCTCTCCATTCTAAGCTGGTGAGTCTGTCAGTCTCCTTTTAGAAATCCTGAGTCAGGGCAGCTCTTACAAGTTCAGGGTGGCTCGAAGTTTGGCCTCTGCGCTCCCTCAAAAGGATTTCAAATCCACTGGATTTTTAGTTGGTTTCTCTGCCTTCTACCGTTGCCAAACTTCCCTTGCCTCCCCCAGCCTGGGGCTGAGCCATTTCCAGGATCTCGCTTTGTATAATTAAAAAGAAAAATAGAACAGCTGATGTTGCCAAACATGTATTTAAAGTGACACCCTGAGTTCAAGGAGTGGAAAATAAAAACGTTTAAGGTTTAGATTAAAAGTCTCCATGCTCAGCTGTCTCCTGACCCTGGGATTTCTCCATAGCCCGGCCGCCTTTAATCCCCTGCCGTGGCTCGTAAAAGCCCTTTAGACTGAGGGCATTTATTTCCCAGAGAACAGTTCTAGCCTAATCACACAAAAACACCCGCATCCTGGGAACAGCCTGTCAAATGCAGTGTGGCTCTGTGAGGCCCCAGAGAAGCTGGAGAAATTGTAGTGCTGATCACCCTAGAAGTCACACTCCGTCACTTTCCTAGACTGTACCCTATCCCCCACAATATCCAATTCCTCAATAAACCCAGTCAATTCTAGCCCCTAGCATTTTCCTGAGATCTGAGCTCTTCCATCCAGCAGCACCCCTTCTACTGCATCCGGGCTGCCGTTGCTGCCTACCCACACGTCTGCAGTTCCCCACCCGGGCTCTCTGCTTCTGCTGATCCCATTAAAGCCCGTTCTGTAACAGCAACCAGAAATAGTTTTTGAAACATAAATCTGATCATGTCCTTTCTCTGCTTATATTAGTTTCCCATTGCTGCTGTAAGAAATTACCATACATTTAGTGACTTAAAACAATACAAATTCAGAGCAGGTGCAGTGGCTCACGCCTGTAGTCCCAGCACTTTGAGAGGCTGAGGCAGGCAGATCACCTGAGGTTGGGAGTTCAAGACCAGCCTGACCAGCATGGAGAAACCCCGTCTCTACTAAAAAAAAAAAAAAGAAAAAAAAGAAAGAAAAAGCTAGGTGTGGTGGTGCATGCCTGTAATCCCAGCTACTAGGGAGGCTGAGGCAGGAGAATCACTTGAACCCGGGAGTCAGAGGTTACAGTGAGCCCAGATCACGCCATTGCACTCCAGCCTGGACAACAAGAGCAAAACTCTGTCACAAAAACACAAATTCGGCCGGGCACGGTGGCTCAAGCCTGTAATCCCTGCACTTTGTGAGGCCGAGACGGGCGGATCACGAGGTCAGGAGATCGAGACCATCCTGGCTAACATGGTGAAATCCCGTCTCTACTAAAAAATACAAAAAAACTAGCGGGGCGCGGTGGCGGGCGCCTGTAATCCCGGCTACTCGGGAGGCTGAGGCAGGAGAATCGCTTGAACCTGGGAGGCGGAGCTTGCAGTGAGCTGAGATCTGGGCACTGCACTCCGGACTGGGCGACAGAGCGAGACTCCGTCTCAAAAAAAAAAAAAAAAAAAAAAAACACAAATTCACCAGGCGCAGTGGCTCACGCCTGTACTTCCAGCACTTTGGGAGGCTGAGGCGGGGGGATCACTTGAGGTCAGAAGTGGAGACCAGCCCGGCCAACATGGCAAAACCTTGTCTTTACAACCCCAAAATTCAAAAATTAGCCAGGTGTGGTGGGGCACACCTGTAGTCCCAGCTACTTGGGAGACTGAGGCAGGAGAATCGCTTGAATCCAGGAAGCAGAGGTTGCAGTGAGCCGAGATCATGCCACTGCACTCCAGCCTGGGCGACAGAGCAAGACTCCGTCTCAAAAACAAACCAAAACAAAAACACAAATTTGCCGGGTGCAGTGGCTCATGCCTGTAGTCCCAGCACTCTGGGAGGCCGAGGCAGGTGGATCGCCTGAGGTCAGGAGTTTGAGATCAGTCTAACATGGTGAAACCCTGTCTCTATTAAAACTACCAAAAAAAGGCTGGGTGCAGTGGCTCACGCCTGTAATCCCATCACTCTGGGAGACCAAGATGGACAGATCACCTGAGGTCAGGAGTTTGAGACCAGCCTGGCCAACATGGTGAAACCCCATCTCTACTAAAAATTCAAAAATTAGCCGGGCGTGGTGGCAGGCGCCTGTAATCCCAGCTACTCAGGTGGCTGAGGCAGGAGAATCACTTGAGCTCAGGAGGCGGAGGTTGCAGTGAGCCGAGATTGTGCCATCACACTCCAACCTGGGGGACAAGAGCAAGACTTTGTCTCAAAAAAAAAAAAAAAAAAAAAATACAAAATTTAGCCAGGCGTGGTGGCGGGTGCCTATAATCCCAGCTACTCGGGAGGCTGAGGCAGGAGAGTTGCTTGAACCTGGGAGGTGGAGGTTGCAGTGTGCTGAGATCATGCCACTGCACTCCAGCCTGGGTGACAGAGTGAGACTCCATCCCAAAACACACACACACACACACACACACACACACACACACACATTATCTTACAGTCTAGAGGTCAGAAATTCAAAATGAATCATCAGGGGCCAAAATTAAGGTGACAGCAGGGCTGGTTCCTTTGGAAGCTCTAATGAAAAAATGGGAAAATCCATTTCTTGTTTTTTCCCTTCTGCTGGCTGCCTGCATTCCTTAGCGTGCAGCCCCGTCTGTTTCTTTCTTTTTTTTTTTTTTGAGGCGGAGCTTGCAGTGAGCTGAGATCATACAATTCCGGGTTTAAGAGATTATCCTCCCTTGGGGAATCACAGGCATGCACCACCACACCTAGCAGATTTTCGTATTTTTAGTAGACACAGGGTTTCCCCATGTTGGCCAGGCTGGGGACCTCTTTTATTGATTAGTTTTGTTGGTATTGTTTGTTGTTAAGACAGGATCTCACTCCGTCGCCCAGGCTGAAATGTAGTGGTATAATCACAGCTTACTGCAGCCGCATTCTCCCAGGCTCAGGCGATCCTTCCACCTTAGCATCCCAGGTAGCTAGGACCACAGGAATGAACCACCACACCCGACTAATATTTTGTAGTGAGATGGGGTCTCCCCATGTTTGCCCAGGCCAGTCGCGAACTCTTGGGCTCAAGCAATCTGCCTGCCTCAGCCTCCCACAGTTCTGGGACTACAGGCATGATCCACACCACACAGCTGCTTTTATAAGGGCACTAATCCCTTCACACAGGCAGAACCTTATAACTTAATCACTTTTTTTTTTTCTTTTTTTGAGACGGAGTCTGGCTCTGTTGCCCAGGCTGGAGTGCAGTGGCCGGATCTCAGCTCACTGCAAGCCCCGCCTCCCGGGTTCACGCCATTCTCCTGCCTCAGCCTCCCGAGTAGCTGGGACTACAGGCGCCCACCACCTCGCCCGGCTAATTTTTTTTGTATTTTAGTAGAGACGGGGTTTCACCATGTTAGCCAGGATGGTCTCGATCTCCTGAACTCGTGATCCGCCCGTCTCGGCCTCCCAAAGTGCTGGGATTACAGGCTTGAGCCACTGCGCCCAGCCCATAACTTAATCACTTTCTAAAGGACCTACCTGTTAATACTATCGCATTGGGTATTAGGTTCCAAAACATGAATTTTGGGGGGACACTAACATTCGGACCATTGCGTATGTATACTATCAAGTCTATTTACATAAAATTCAAAGACAGGCCAAAGTACAATGGAAACTATGGGGAGTGATGGATATGTGTTAATCAATATGACCATGTTAATCAGGACACAATGGATATCAACTCATCACACTGTACATCTTCAATACATACAATTTTAATTTATTAATTAAATTTTATTTTTTTTGGAGACAGAGTCGTGCTCTGTCCCAGGCTGGAGTGCAGTGGCATAATCCCGGCTCACTGCAACCTCTGTCTCCCAGGTTCGAGCTATTCTCCTGCCTCAGCCTCCCAAGTAGCTGGGATTACAGGCGTGCACCACCATGCCTGGCTAATTTTTGTGTTTTTGGTAGAGATGGGGTTTCACCATGTTGGTCAGGCTGGTCTTGAACTCCTGACCTCATGATCCACTCGCCTTGGCTTCCCAAAGTACTGGGATTACAGGTGTGAGCCATTGTGCCTGGCCATTATCGATTAAATATTTTCAAACCAAAAAAAGAAGAAATGACTGGGTGCATTGGCTCACACCTGTAATCCCAGCGCTTTGGGAGGCCGAGGCAAGGAGATATTTTGAGGCCAGGAGTTTAAGACCAGCCTGGGCAACATGGCGAAACCCTCTACAAAAAATAAAACTAAAAAATTGGCCAGGCATGCTGGCTTGCACCTGTGGTCTTAGCTACTGGGGAAGCTAAGGCACGAGGATCCCTTGAGCCTAGGAGTTTGAGGCTGCAGTGAGCTGTGATTGAAACAGTGCACTCCAGCCTGGGTGAGAGAGGGAGACCCCCATCTCTAAAAATAAAAAGAAACAAGTGAATGATTCAAAACAAAAAGAACGGGCCAAAGGAAACAATATATATAAAAACTTGGCCAGCACATGGTGGCTCACACTTGGGATCCCAGCACTTTGGGAGGCCGAGGCAGGCGGTCAGGAGTTTGGGACCAGCCTGGCTAACGTGGCAAAACCCTGTCTCTACTAAAAAATACAAAAATTAACCGGGTGTGGTGGCGTGCAGCTGTGATGCCAACTATTCAGGAGGCTGAAGCAGAAGAATCCCTTGAACTCGGGAGGCGGGGATTGCAGTGAGCCGAGATTGTGCTACCGCACTCCAGGGTGGGTGGGCAATACAGTGAGACTCTGTCTCAAAAAAAAAAAAAAAAAGGCCGGGTGCGGTGGCTCATGCCTATAATCCCAGCACTTTGGGAGGCCGAGGCAGGTGGTTCACGAGGCCTGTCAGGGGTTCAAGACCAGCCTGGCCAAGATGGTGAAACCTCATCTCTACCAAAAATACAAAAATTGGCCGGGCGTACTGGCGGGCACCTGTAATCCCAGCTACTCAGGAGACTGAGGCAGGAGAATTACTTGAACCCGGGAGGCAGAGGTTGCAGTGAGCCGAGATCGCGCCACTGCACTCCAACCTGGGTGACAGAGCAAGACTCCGTCTCAAAAACAAACAAACAAACAAACAAAAAACCTGCAATGGTACAATAAGCGATAAATACAAAAATAAGGATAGTGGTACTTTCAGGGGGTTAGGAGGAAGAGACCGGGATGGGTCCATGGAGAATTTCAAAGAGTCACTGGGATTGCTGGACTTCTGTTGCTGCTGTTTTGACGTGGAATGCCTCAGCCTCATGAATGTGCTTGTCATTCTTGCGCAAGAGCCACGCTAAAGTGCTTTGTGTGGTTCCAATTTCAGTATATGTGCTGCCAAAGTGAATACTGCTGCTTTTCTTTAATTGTGATAAAATATACGTAACATATAAATTTATAATTTTAACAGTTGTTAAGTGTACAGCTCCATGGCATTAAGCATACTCACACTGTTGTACAACCATCACCACCATCCACGTCTAGAACTTTTTCATCCTCTCAAACGAAAACTCTATCCCCATTAAATCTAACTCCCCAAAATATCCCCCTGCATCCAGCCCCTGGCCACCATCATTATATCTATTTTATTTTCTTTCTCTCTTTTCCTTTGTTTTTGTTTTTTTGAGATAGAGTTTCACTCTGTCGCCCAGGCTGAAGTGCAGTGGCTCAACTTCTGCCTCCCAAGTTCAAGTGATTTGTCTGTCTCACCCTCCCAAGTAGCTGGGATTACAGCCACGCGCCACCATGCCTGACTCTTTTTTTTTTTTTTTTTTTTTTTGAGATGGAGTTTCGCTCTTGTTGCCCAGGCTGGAGTGTAACGGCACGATCTTGGCTCACCACAACCTCCGCCTCCCGGGTTCAAGCAGTTGCCTACCTCAACCTTCCCGGTAGCTGGGATTACAGGCATGCGCCACCACGCCCAGCTAATTTTGTATTTTTAGTAGAGATGGGGTTTCTCCATGTTGGTCAGTCTGGTCTCAAACTCCTGACCTCAGATGATCCACCCGCCTTGGCCTCCCCAAGTGCTGGGATTACAGGAGTGAGCCACCATGCCCAACCCTTGGGCCCACCATTCTGTTTTCTGTCTTCATGAATTGAAATACTCTAGGTACTTCATATTAATGGAATCATACCATATTTGTCCTTTCCTGTCTGGCTTATTTCACTTAACATAATGTCTTCAAGGTTTATCTTGTTGAAGCATGTGTCAGAATTTCCTTTGTTTTAAAGTCTGAATCACATTCCATATTATATTATATTCCATATATCGTGGTTTTCCATTTATCTACGGATGGACTTTTGGGTCATTTCCACCTTTGTGGCTGTTGTCAATAGCACTGCTATGAAACTGTTAATGTTTTCTCTCTTAAGTCGATAGTAATAATAGTGTGTGTGTGTGTGTGTGTGTGTGTATATATATATATATTTTTTTTTTTCTTTGAGATGGAGTCTCCCTCTGTCGGCCAGGCTGGAGTGCAGTGGTGTGATCTTGGTTCACTGCAACCTCCGCCTCCTGGGTTCAAGTGATTCTCCTGCCTCAGCCTCCCAAGTAGCTGAGACTGCAAGTGCGTGCCACCATGCCTGGCTAAGTTTTGTATTTTTAGTGGAGACGAGGTTTCACCATATTGGCCAGGATGGTCTCAATCTCCTGACCTTGTGATCTGCCTGCCTTGGCCTCCCAAAGTGCTGGGATTACAAGCATGAACTACCGTGCCCGGCCCCTATATTATTATTTTTTATTTATTTTTTTATTTATTTTTATTTTTATTTTTTTTTTGAGACGGAGTCTCGCTCTGCTGCCCAGGCTGGAGTGCAGTGGCCGGATCTCAGCTCACTGCAAGCTCCGCCTCCCAGGTTTACGCCATTCTCCTGCCTCAGCCTCCCGAGTAGCTGGGACTACAGGCGCCCACCACCGCGCCCGGCTAGTTTTTTGTATTATTATTTTTTAAACCATACATATAAGTTTATTTCCTATTTTTAAGCTCAGAACCACATAATGTTATTTATTTTCACACTTTCCCAGAGTGGAACAGTCTTTATTACTTTGCTTGGCAGTAAGTAACTCCAGAAAGTAATCTAATGACTCAGTTTTACTATGGCAAATATTATTAGCCATTTTCTTGCCAAAATAATCAATACATTATTAAAGTTCATCTTGTAAATGTTCTAAACTAACTGATGATAAGGCCACAATAAAAGGTAATGTAGAGTCAGACGCAGTGACTCCTGACTGTAATCCCAGCACTTTGGGGAGGTAGGTGGATCACTTGAGACAGGAGTTTGAGACCAGCCTGGGCAACATAGTGAGACCCCCATCTCTATAACACATTTAAAAATTAGCTGGGTGTGGTGGTGTCCACCTATAGTCTCAGCTACTCAAGTGGTTGAGACAAGAGGATTGCTTAAGCCCAGGAGGTTGAGGCTGCAGTGAGCTATGATTGCACTACTGCACTCCAGCTTAGGCAACACAGCAAGATCCCATCTCCCCCACAAAAAAAGGAGGCCAGGCAAGGTGGCTCAAGCCTATAATGCCAGCAGTTTGGGAGGCTGACGTAGGCATATCTGTTGAGCCTAGGAGTTAGAGACCAGCCTGGACACCATGGAGAAACCTTGCCTCTACAAAAAACACAAAAAAATTAGCCAGCTGTGGTGGTGCATGCCTATCGTCCCAGCTACTCTGAGGCTTGAACCAGGGAGGTGGAGGTTGCCGTGACCCAAGAGGGTGTCATTGCACTCCAGTCTAGGCGAGAGAGGGAGACTCCATCTCAAAAACAAACAAACAAACAAACAAATAAAACCTGCAGAGTATATTTTACCACAGTTAAAAAGAAGGAGGGGAGGAAAGTGTTGGATCATGCAAAGCTTTGTGACTCTAGTGAAGATTTGAGTCTTCAATGATTTCTATGCATTGTCTTGGTATTTGTAAAATTAGATCCTGGATTACCTCTATAATTTTTCAAAATTGACTTGCCAGTATAGGAGTCCAGGCAAGGGGTTAAGAAGTCAAGGAGGAGGAGGGTCAGATCTTTCATTTCATAGCTGGAAACGTCAGGCCAAATCTGAGGGAGGGCACCTGTCAGAAGCGCAGGCCCGTTGCCAGAGCTCCAGGGTTAGAACCCAGCTGCTGCCCTCTTGCCTGGTGTATGAAGGAAGGAACAACTGCGGTGGGGGAAGTGGCTGTAATCAGACAGCAGGCATTGATTGAGCGGGAGCTGCAGGCAAAATCCTCCATGGGTGCCTGGGGATGGACAGGCAGGTGAGCTAGGGGCCAGCCTGGCCTCACCTTCAAAGAGCTGGTTCCCAGGTGAGAAGATATGGCCCTGAGAAAGGTACCTGGCAGTACAGGTGATAAGGGGCCCTCTGCACTCTAAACACACCCACCTTCTAGCCTTATCTTTGTGTGTTAGAGTTATTTATTTACAGGCCATGTTAGCAACAAGACTGGGGACTCCTTGAGGGTGTTCATTCATTCAGGCATTTATTGAACTACTGTGTACCCAGGCACTGATTGGGACAGCTGTATACAGTAGCTGCTTGATAAACATACCCCGCACTGAATGACAAACTCAGAGCTTAGCATTTCATAGGCACTCCATAAATGCTGCTTGGATTGAATAAATAATGCATGAATAAATTACAGACATCAGGCCTGGCACACAGCAGGTGTTTAATACATGTTGAATACATGAAGGAAGGACTAGCACAAGGTCTGGTACACAGGAAATACATGTTGCAAGAACCTACCTCTTTTTTTTTTTGAGATGGAGTCTTTCTCTGTTGCCCAGGCTGGATTGCAGTGGTGTGATCTCAGCTCACTGCAACCTCCACCTCCCAGGTTCAAGTAATTCTCCTGCCTCAGCTTCCCAGGTAGCTGGAATTACAGGCATATGCCACCATGCCGAGCTAATTTTTGTATTTTTAGTAGACATGGGTTTCACCATGTTGTCTGGGCTGATCTTGAACTCCTGACATCAAGTGATCCACCCGCCTCGGCCAAGCGCTGGGAATATAGGCATTAGCCACCGTGCCCGGCCTTTTTCTTTTTTTTTTTTGGAGACAGGGTCTCACTCTGTTGCCCAGGCTGGAGTGCAGTGGTGCAATCATGGCTCACTGCAGCCTTGACCTTCTGGGCACAAGTGATCCTCCCGCCTTAGCCTCCAGAGAAACTGGTACCACAGGAGTGCACCACCACACCCAGCTAATTTTTTTCTTTTTTCTTCTTTTTTTTTTGAGATGGAGTTTTGCTCTTGTCGCCCAGGCTGGAGTGCAATGGTATAATCTTGGCTCACTGCAACCTCTGCCTCCCAGGTTCAAGGGATTCTCCTGCCTTAGCCTCCTGAGTAGCTGGGATTACAGGTACACGCCACCATGCCCAGCACATTTTTTTTTTTTTTTTTTAAGACGGAGTCTCGCTCTGTGGCCCCCCGGGCTGGAGTGCAGTGGCCGGATCTCAGCTCACTGTAAGCTCCGCCTCCCGGGTTTACGCCATTCTCCTGCCTCAGCCTCCTGTGTAGCTGGGACTACAGGCGCCCGCCACCTCGCTCGGCTAGTTTTTTGTATTTTTTTGTAGAGACAGGGTTTCACCGTGTTAGTCAGGATGGTCTTGATCTCCTGACCTCGTGATCCGCCCGTCTCGGCCTCCCAAAGTGCTGGGATTACAGGTTTGAGCCACCGCGCCCGGCCTGCCCAGCACATTTTTGTATTTTTAGTACAGTTGGGGTTTCGCCATGTTGGCCAGGCTGGTCTCGAACTCCTGACTTCAGGTGATCCACCTGCCTCGGCCTCCCAAAGTTCTGGGATAACAGGCATGAGCCACCGCGCCCAGTCTTTTAAATTTTTTTTGTAGAGACAGAGTCTCACTAAGTTGCCCAGGCTGGTCTCAAACTCCTGGGCTAAAGTGATTCTCCTGTCTTGGCCTCCAAAAGTGCTGGCATTGCAAATGTGAGCTACCACACCAAGCCTGAACCTGCCTTTTTTTTTTTGAGACAAAGTCTTGCTCTATCACCCAGGCTGGAGTGCAGTAGTGCGATCCTGGTTCACTGCAAGATCCGCCTCCCAGGTTCAAGCAGTTCTCCTGATCAGTTTCCCAAGTAGCTGGGATTACAGGAGCCTGCCACCATGCCCGGCTAATTTTTGTATTTTTAGTAGAGATGGGGTCTCACCGTGTTGGCCAGGCTGGTCTTGAACTGCTGACCTCAGGTGATCCGCCTGCCTTGGCCTCCCAAAGTGCTGGGATTACAGGCATGAGCCACTGCGCCCAGCCTGTTTCCAGTGTTTTGTGATGACCTACAATGCTGCTGGGGCCATCATCCTTGTCCATACTTACCCGGTGCACTCCTGCATTTCTGTCAACAATGTCCTCAGATGTGGAGTGGCTGCATCATAGGTTACACATGCCTTCAGCTTTACTAGACTGAATTGCCCAGCTAGTTCCCAAAGTGTCTACTAATTTTTGCAGCTTATTTCTCCCTCAATCGCACCCTCAGCTCACTATGCTTGGGTCCTATGGGCCTTCTTTTAGGTCCTTCAGCACATGTGCGCCTCAATCACAAGGCCTTTCCATCTGCCATTTCGTCTGCTCAGAGCACTTCCCCAACACTCAGCCTAGCAAAGACCTTTTCTTCAGAACTCAGCTCTAGGCATCACTCCCTCCTCAATCCCAGACCAGGTCAACCCTCCCTCCCTCCATATTATGGAACTCATAGCACCACATATGTCTCCTTTGTGATATTTATCAACTGCAGAGTTTCCTCTCTGTGCAACTCTCCGAACAAAGTCTGTCTCCCCTGCTAAGTTGTAAGTTCCTGTGTTTGTTTAAGCTCACTGCCCTTTCTCCAACACCCAACAGCATGCCTGGCACATGTTAGGCAATGGGTGTTATTACTCTAATAGCTATCTGTATTCTAACTCATATTTGAGTTCAGTATGTAACTTTTCCAGCATGTTTTCACATTAATTAGCATCCTCTGGGGCCAGGATCATGACAATGTAGACACAGCCCCTTCCCTTAAGAAGTTCACAGATTTAGGTCAATAAATGTTAACTGGACTCACTGGCCCATGACATATTTTCAGTGCTTAGCAACTGTTTCATCAACTCAGAGGTCCCCTTCGTCTAAGTATTACTATAATGAACAGTGTGGGCCAGCGTTTACTGAGCACTTATTATGTACCAGACACTCAGCTAAGTGCTTTTCATTTACCATCTCCTGCCTGCTGACATCCTTCCCAGGAGGTTCTATATCACCTCCATTTGACAGATGAGGAGACTGAGCCTCAGGAAGGTGAATTCATTCATCTGTTCCAGGTCACACAGCTGGTACATGATATAGACGGGATTTCTCAGCCAGAGTTCTTAACCTGTACCTCCTATTACGATGCTGCATTTTCCCTGCCCCAATTACACTGCTCTCTTTCTTTGGTTTATTTATTTTTTATTTTTGAGATGGAGTCTGGCTCTGTCACCCTGGCTGGAGTGCAGTGGCCAGATTTTGGCTTACTGCAATCTCTGCCTCCCAAGTTCAAGTGATTCTCCTGCTTCAGCCTCCCAAGTAGCTGGGACTATATGCGTGTGCCACCATACCCAGCTAATTTTTGTATTTTTAGTAGAGATGGGGTTTTTCACCATGTTGGCCAGGCTGATCTCGAACTCCTGACCTCGGGTGATCCGCCCACCTCGGCCTCCCAAAGTGCTGGGATTACAGGTGTGAGCCACTGTGCCCATCTTAAATTAAATTACACTGCTTTCTGTTGGGAGTCCAGAGACTAAGTTTAATACCTACCATTACTGGGCACCCCAGTACTAACCATTTTTCATCCATCTATTCATTTAATTCAAATAGTTACTGAACCCACCATGAACCAAGTTCTGTTCCGGGGCTGGAGACATGGAGGTAAACAAAACAAACATCCTAGTGGGAGGAGTAAAAACTAAAGAAACTCAGTTAAGTAGAATACAAAATATGGGCTGTTCACAGTGGTTCATGCCTATTATCCCCGCACTTTGGGAGCCAGAGAGGGAGGATTGCTTGAGGTCAGGAGTTCGAGACCAGCCTGGGCAACATAGTGAGACCCTGTCTCTACAAAATAAAAACAAACAAACAAACAAACAAAAACAAAAAACTTGGGCCGGGCGTGGTGGCTCATGCCTGTAATCCCAGCACTTTGGGAGGCTGAGGCAGGTGGATCACCCGAGGTCAGGAGTTCGAGACCAACCTGGCCAACATGGTGAAACCCCATCTCTACTAAAAAAACAAAAATTAGCCGGGCATGGTGGTGGGCGCCTGTAAGCCCAGCTACTCAGGAGGCTGAGGCAGGAAAATTGCTTGAACTCGGGAGGCGGAGGTTGCAGTAAGCCGAAGATTACGCCATTGCACTCCAGCAGCCTGGGCGACAGAGCTAGACTCTGACACATACACACACACACACACACACACACACACACACACCCCACAAAACCAAAAATTAGCCAGCTGTGGTGGTGGGTGCCTGTAATCCCAGCTACCTGGGAGGCTGAGGCAGGAGAATCGCTTGAACCCAGGAGGCAGAGGTTGCAGTGAGCCAAGATCAGGTAATGACCTGATCTCTAGCCTGGGGGACAAAAGCAAAACTCTGTTTCAAAAACAAACAAAAAAACTGGCTGGGTGTGGTGATGCATACCTGTAGTCCCAGGTAATCGGGAGACTGAGGCGGGAGGATCACTTGAACCCAGGAGTTGGACGTGGCAGTGAGCTGTGATTGTGCCACTGCCCTCCGGCAGCCTGGGTGACAGAGACGCTATCTGAATATATTAGGTTGGTGCAAAGTAATTGCAGTTTTTGCCACTGAAAGTAATGCCATTGAAGGTAATGGCAAAAACAGCAATTACTTTTGTGCCAAACTAACAGATATATAGATACGTAGATAATATGATTGATGGTGATCAGTGATATTCACTCCTGTAATCCCAGCACTTTGGGAGGCCGAGGTGGGCAGATCACTTGAGGCCAGGAGTTCGAGATCAGCCTGGCCAACATGGTAAAACCCCACTTCTACTAAAAATACAAAAAAATTTAGCCAGGCGTGATGGCATGCGTCTGTGGTCCCAGCTATGCGGGAGGCTGAGGTGGGAGGATCCCTTGAACCCAGGAGGCAGAGGTTGCAGTGAGCCGAGATCGCGGCATTGCACTCCAGCCTGAGCGACAGAGTGAGAACCTGTCTCCAAAAAACAAACAAACAAAGAAAAGGAGGCCGGGCGCGGTGGCTCAAGCCTGTAATCCCAGCACTTTGGGAGGCCGAGACGGGCGGATCACGAGGTCAGGAGATCGAGACCATCCTGGCTAACACGGTGAAACCCCGTCTCTACTAAAAAATACGAAAAAACTAGCCGGGTGAGGTGGCCGGCGCCTGTAGTCCCAGCTACTCGGGAGGCTGAGGCAGGAGAATGGCGGGAACCCGGGAGGCGGAGCTTGCAGTGAGCCGAGATCGCGCCACTGCACTCCAGGCCCGGCGACAGAGCGAGACTCCGTCTCAAAAAAAAAAAAAACAAAAAAAAAAAAACAAAGAAAAGGAACAAGGAAAATAAGATGGTAAGTGTGGTCTCCAAGGTCTTGTTCTTCCTATGTCCATTATTTTTCCCATTATACAAGTGAGGAGGAGGTTCAGAGAGGTGGAGTAACTCGTAAAGGGATTCACAGTGCGCAGGCTGAGACGTCAGTGTCCTGGAAGGACCCATCCTGCAATCACTCTTGGCTGTGTTCTTACCCAGTGCCTGGGATGGAGGTGAAGACAAAAAGAGCATCGGACTTTCTCCCAAGAGCTTGAGACCTGGCAAGCGGGTAGGTTCAATCCCTGTGAGCAGAGGACTCCCAAAGCCCCTGCAAAGCATCCATGAGGTGCCCAGGGCAGACACTGAGGAATCACGGTGGGAGAAGCAGATGCAGAGGCTGGAGTTGAAGCTCAGGCTGATGAATCGATTCCAGAGATCAGGAGCAGAAAGCAAAGTCCCCCTAGGATCTTCTGGGACTGCTGGTGGCTCCCAGGCCCACCAGTCCTGGCTCTACTCCCCTTCAGCCCTCTTGTCTCCAGCCTTTAGGCCTTCAGACAGGGAGACCCAATGACGCTAGTTACCTAATAATTAGCCACAGCCTAGCACGGAGGAAGCTGCTGTCACACGCGAACAGCGGCCCCCTCCTCCACCTGACATCATGAGCTTGGGGTACCTCCCAGACTGCTGGGTCGTGGCGGTGGAGGACGTAGGGTACCTGTTTTTAGGCCTCAGCTGTGGGCGATGACGGCTCGTCCCCATGACTCAGTTTCTGTGCAACAGGTCTCATGAACAAGGGTGGCAGTGTGGAAGAGTGGGTAAGGGTCTGGACTTCGGAGCTAGAAAGGTGTTCCTGCCTCCCCAAGGCACACCAACCAACATATTTTTTATACCTCTAGGAAACTTGGTATCTTTTTTTTTTTTGAGACGGAGTCTTGCCTCTGTCACCCAGGCTGGAGTGCAGTGGCGTGATCTCGGCTCACTGCACCTCTGTCTCTTGGGTTCAAGCAATTCTGCTTCAGCCTTCGGAGTAGCTGGAACTACGCCTGGCTAATTTTTTGTGTTTTAGCAGAGACGGGGTTTTACCATGTTACCGAGGCTGGTCTCAAACTCCTGAGTTCAGGCAATCTGCCCGCCTCGGCCTCCCAAAGTGCTAGGATTACAGGTGTGAGCCAGTGCTCCAGGACCTTTTTTTTTTTGAGACACAGTTTCACTCTGTCACCCAGGCTGGAGTACAGCGGCACCATCTTGGCTTGCTGCAACCTCCACCTTCTGGGTTCAAGCAATTCTCCTGCTTCGGCCTCCTGAGTAGCTGGGACTACAGGTGCCCACCACAACGTCCAGCTAATTTTTGTATTTTTAGTAGAGATAGGGTTTCACCATGTTGGCAAAGCTGGTCTCAAACTCCTGACTTCAGGTGATCTGCCCGCCTTGGCCTCCCGAAGTGCTGGGATTAAAGGCATAAGCCACGACACCTAGCCGGTATCTTGTTCAAAGAGATACACTTTAAGGATTAGTTGATCAAGCTGAAAATATACATAGTTTTGGAGGTTGAGGAATTCATTCATTCATTCAACAAACATTTGTTGAGTATGTTTTATAAGCTGGGTCCTAGGACCTGAAAATAAACAGTGAAGAGGACGGACAAAGTTAAGTCTCGTTAGAGACTTCTTCTTTTTTTTTTTTTAATAGAGACAGGGCCTAATTATGTTGGCTAGCCTGGTCTCAAACTTCCGGGCTCTCAAGTGAGCCTCCTGCCTTGGCCTCCCATAGTGCTGGGATTAGATGGGGACTTTTCCTTTTACTAAGTGAGTGGTGTTAGACTGTGGACCCGTGAGTATTCTATTACAGTTGTGAGAAGTGTTCTGAATGAGAAAGAATTTTGTGTGTTCACCTGCTCTCAATCTGTAAGGGAGCCATCTCAGAATTTTGTCTCTTCAGGCTGGGGATAAGAGCCAACATCTTCATCTCAGAGCATCTCAGCCTCACCAGGGGGATCGTCCTACTCTCTGCCATGAATAGGTGCCGCGGGATGAAGAGTAGGGTTTCCTACCAAGGCTGCTGTGTTTTGTTTTTGTTTTGTAGAGATGGGGTTTCACCATGTTACCCAGGCTGGTCTCTAACTCTGGGTTCAAGGGATCCACCCGCCTTGACCTCCCAAAATGTACAGGTATGAGCCACAGCCCCTGCCTAAGGTTGCTTTGGTGTGAATCAAGGAGGCACTCAATAAATAGTTGTGGGATTAATGAATGTCATTTCAAGGAGGGTTAAAAGCCACAGACACCATCTGTAAAGGGTGTTAGAATTTGGTTATCCAGGAAAAGAGAAAATTTCAGCAGTTATTCCGAGATTTCCAGAAGGGTGAGTAGTTTTGGGACTTGGGGAGGAGGAATTGGGGTGCTGGGTTTCCATTCAACAACTATGTTTTCCAGCCTGGCCAACACAGCAAAACCCCGTCTCTACTAAAAATACAAATATTAGCTGGGTGTGGTGGCAGGTGCCTGTAATCCCAGTTACTTGGGAGGCTGAGGCAGGAAGATCTCTTGAACCCCAGAGGCAAGGCAGAGGTTGCAGTGAGCCGAGATTGCGCCACTGCACTCCATCCTGGGCGACAGAGTGAGACTCTGTCTCAAAAACAACAACAACAACAACAACAACAACAACAAACCCACAAGTAATTTTAGAGGACATGCAGGCATTTTGCTAGAGCAACATCCATGAATGAGACAGACCAGGTACTGCCCTCCTAGGGCTTTTTTTTTTTTTTTTTTTTTTTGAGACGGAGTCTCGCTCTGTCGCCCAGGCTGGAGTGCAGTGGCCGGATCTCAGCTCACTGCAAGCTCCGCCTCCCGGGTTCACGCCATTCTCCGGCCTCAGCCTCCCGAGTAGCTGGGACTACAGGCGCCCGCCACCTCGCCCGGCTAGTTTTTTGTATTTCTTAATAGAGACGGGGTTTCACCCTGTTAGCCAGGATGGTCTCGATCTCCTGACCTCGTGATCCGCCCGTCTCGGCCTCCCAAAGTGCTGGGATTACAGGCTTGAGCCACCGCGCCCGGCCCCTCCTAGGGCTTACAGTCTGGTGAGGGCATAGGCAACAATAAGATGAAGTGGTAATTACTGGGAGGGAGAGGAAAGGAAGAGAGGAAAGCAGATTCCAGGAGAAAGAGGAGGGAAGAAGGGCTGGGGGAATAGATTGGCATAGGCAAAGGTCTAGAGGAGGAAAGAGCAAGTTTAGTCAAAGAACTCAAAATAGTTCAGCATGGTCAGACTTTGGAGTCTGGTGAGGGACAGGATGTAGAAGGAAGGGGACCCAATCCCATCCATTGCAGGCAGCCTTCCCCAAGACGTTCCCCTTGGGGAAAAGCTGAATTTGCCCAATCCACAGCTAGCTGTCATGGTTCTGGAGCCCAGGAGGTCAACCTAATTTTAATTAAGGCACACCATTTATTGAGTCCTGTTATAGAACATTGACTCATTCTAATTGTTGGGTAACTTTATTATTATGATTATTATTTTTTGAGATGGAGTTTTGCTCTTGTTGCTCAGGCTGGAGTGTAATGGTGCGATTTTGGCTCATTGCAACCTTCGCCTCCTGGGTTCAAGGGATTCTTCTGCCTCAGCCTCCCAAGTAGCTGGGATTACAGGCATGCACCACCATGCCCGGCTAACTTTGTATTTTCAGTAGAGATGGGGTTTCTCCACGTTGGTCAGGCTAGTCTTGAACTCCCGACCTCAGGTGATCCGCCCGCCTTGGCCTCTCAAAGTGCTGGAATTACAAACATGAGACATCTTGCCCGGCCTATTTTTCTTTCTTTCTTTTCTTTTTTTGAGACGTAATCTCTCTCTGTCACCCAGGTTGGAGTGCAGTGGCACGATCTGGGCTCTGCAACCTCCACCTCCCAGGTTCAAGCAATTCTCTTGCCTCCGCCTCCCAAGTAGCTGGGATTGCAGGCATGCACCACCATGCCCAGCTAAGTTTTATATTTTTAGTAGAAACGGGGCTTCCCCATGTTGGCCAAGCTGGTCTCAAACTCCTGACCTCAGGTGATCTGCCTGCCTCTGCCTCCCAAAGTGCTGGGATTACAGGCATGAGCCACCGCGCCTTGACCCTCTGGTAACTTTCATGAGACCCCATTTTACAGATGAGAAAACTGAGACTCAAGTTTGGGCACTTTGTCCAAGGTCATGCAGCTGACTACGTTTAAGAACTTCAAATGTTCATTTATGTAAATACTTCTACTTTAGCAGTGCCTCTTCCATGAGGTAATGTGTGTAAAAGCTTTTTTGTAGTAGAGCCATATAAACACAAAGCATTGTTATCCATTTTGCTGGACTTTTGGCTCCATCCAGTTCAGCCTGCAGCATTTAGGGAGTCCAGGAAAGGGGGGGGGTAGTAATTAAAGCCTAAAGGCCCAATAGCCTCTCAAAATTCCCTGTCTATTCTGGTTCCCTCTCTGAGGCACCTCCAGATTTTATCTTCTACCAAATAGAGTTTGTTTCTCAGAAGTTGCAGGATGTGGGCGGTTATAAAAAAAATCAGCAGCATCAACAACTACAAAAACCCCAGCAGCAGCCTAAACACAAAAGAGTTTGAATTTTGAACAAAGGGCAGGGTGAGACCTGAAAGTAAACGCTGACACATCCTCTCCCCAGCTGTGAACTGGGGGTCTGAGGGCTGCAGCAAAGGTCATCTATCTCTACATCTTTAGGCAGGAAATGCAATTCAATCCTCCCAGTGACTGATCACTTTGCAAGATTAATGGAATCATCTCCAACACTGGTCTCTGTTCCAACAGCACAAAAAGTGAATCAACCTCACTTACTCAGCAAGGTCAGCGGATTCCCCATTCTAAAAGTTCGAAACTTTTCTCCAGGAAATTTGTTCCTGACTATTCCTTTGTGGGGCGAAATCCTGCTTTCTGGACTAAGACTGAAAGGTGGTATTTGAAAAGTCCGGGGACTTTTGTAGGCTTTTTATCTGTTGCTACTTCAACTTTCAAATAAAATAAATGCAAAAGGCCTGATTTTCCCTGAAAGGGTTAACTGCCAGCCCTCTGAGCCCTCCCTCGGGGATTGTCAACCAATGACAATTGAGCATGATGAAGTAATGCTTGGATTTTTATTTCCATTGGTTAAAGTGCTTGTCCATCAATCCAAATAGACAATTTTTTTCTTTTTCTTTCTTTTTTTTTTTTTTTTTTTGAGACGGAGTCTCGCTCTGTTGCCCAGGCTGGAGTGCAGTGGCGTGATCTCGGCTCACCACAACCTCCTCCTCTCGGGTACAAGCGATCCTCCTGCCTCAGCCCCGTTAGTAGCTGTGATTACAGGCACGTGACACCATGCCCGGTTAATTTTTGTATTTATAGTAGAGACGGGGTTTCACCATATTGGCCAGGCTGGTCTCAGACTTCTGACTCCAGATGATCCACCCGCTTCAGCCTCCCAAGGTGCTGGGATTACAGGCGTGAGCCACCGCGCCTGCCCCAAAGAGACAAGTTTTTAAAGAATCTTTCAACTTTCATGACTCTTCCTGGCATTAACCCCTTAATTAACTCACCTGTTATATCCAGTGTTCCTTCCAACCCTTACAGTGGAAGAGAGAGATTATAAAATGAAGAATTTGCTGGACGCGGTGGCTCACGCCTGTAGTCCCAGCACTTTGGGAGGCCGTGGCGGGTGGATCACCTGAGGTCAGGAGTTCGAGACCAGCCTGGCCAACATGGTGAAACCCCGTCTCTACTAAAAATACAAAAATTAGCCAGGCATGGTGGTGGGCACCTGTAATCCCAGCTACTCGGGAGGCCGAGACAGGAGAATAGCTTGTACCCGGCAGGTGGAGGTTGCAGTAAGCCAAGATCATGGCATTGCATTCCAGCCTGGGTGACAGAGCAAGACTCCATATCTAAATAAATAAATAAAATGAAGAATTCTAGAGAGAAACTGAAGTCTTCCCCAAATGGCCAAGGCCTGACAGTCTATATGCATACATTTTGGTCTTCCTTAGTCTTTTTACTCAATTCACAAAACAATGAGGAATAAAAAGAAAAGGTCTTTGGAGACTCCAATCACTTTTTTTTTTTTTTTTTTTGAGACAGAGTTTCACTCTTGTTGCCCAGGCTGGAGTGCAGTGGCACGATCTCAGCTCACCGCAACCTCCACCTCCCGGGTTCAAGGGATTCTCCTGTCTCGGCCTCCCAAGTAGCTGGGATTACAGGCACCCGCCACCATGCCCAGCTAATTTTTTTTGTATTTTTGTATTTTTTTTTTTTTTTTTTAGTAGAGATAGGGTTTCACCATGTTGGCCAGGCTGGTCTTGAACTCCTGACCTCAGGTGATCCACCCACCTTGGCCTCCCAAAGTGCTGGGATTACAGGCGTGAGTCACTGAGCCCAGCCTGGAGACCCCAATCACTTTAACAGAAATAGTATGGTCTGTTGTCTTCCCAGATTAAAACAAATAAGAATATTTGTTTTAGTGGCTGGGCGCAGTGGCTCACACCTATAATCCCAGCACTTTGGGAGATGGAGGTAGGTGAGGTCCATCTCCCAAAGTAGGTGAGGTCGGGAGTTTGAGATCAGCCTGGCTAACATGGTGAAACCCCGTCTCTAGTAAATACACAAAATTAGCTGGGCGTGGTGGCGCACACCTGTAATCCCAGATACTCCAGAGGCTGAGGCAGGAGGAGGCTGGGCAGGAGAATCACTTGAACCCGGGAGGCGGAGGTTGCAGTGAATCGGGATCCAGCCGCTGCACTCCAATCTGGGTGACAGTGAGTCTCCGTCTCAAAAAACAAAACAAAAAAAAGAATATTTGTTTTAAATTGCAAAGTCATATAAATATGGCAAATCTGTAACATTTGCCAACACTGGATGCTGGATACACGAGTATTTATTTATTTTATTTAATTAATTAAACATTTTTTTGAGAGGGAGTTTCACTCTGTCACCCAGGCTGAAGTGCAGTGGCACCACCTCGGGTCACTGCAACCTCTGCCTCCTGAGTTCAAGTGATTCTCCTGCCTCAGTCTCCTGAGTAGCTAGGATTACAGATGTAACCACACCCGGCCAATTTGTGTGTTTTTAGTAGAGACAGGGCTTTGCCATGGTGGCCAGGCTGGTCTCGAACCCCTGACCTCAGGTGATCTGCCCGCCTGAGACTCCCAAAATGTTAGGATTACATGTGTGAGCCACTGCGCTAGGCCCTCTTTATTTTATATACCTTTCATTATGTTTGAAATATATGATAAATGTAAAAGGTCAGAATGGTTGTTAAGACACAAATAATATATAAGTATAACCCCCTTAAAATTTTCTCCCCTCCTGTGAGGGGATCAAAGGTAATGGTTTGCCACGCCATTCCAAGCCTTCCTTTCTTTTTTTTTTGAGATGGAGTCTTGCTCCCATCTGGCAGGCTGAAGTGCAGTGGCATGATCTTGGCTCATTGCAACTTCCACCTTCCAGGTTCAAGGGATTCTCCTTCCTCAGCCCCCCAAGTAGCTGAGATTACAGGTGAGCGCCACCACCCCCAGCTAATTTTTGTATGTTTAGTAGAGACGGGGTTTCACCATGTTGGCCAGACTGGTCTCGAACTCCTGACCTCAGATGATCCACCTGCCTCAGCCTCCCAAAGTGCTAGGATTACAGGAGTGAGCCACTGCGCCCAGTCTCTGTCTTTCTTATCCTTTTTTTTTTGGGGGGGGGCACACATATATATACAAATATCACTATAAATAGCTTGTTTTGACATAAATGGGTCATAATACACACTGTATTCTGTGACTTTTAAAAAACCAATCTTGAACTTTCTATCACAACTCTCAGATTTATGTAGCACTTAAATAATACTTTTTTCTTTTTCTTTTTTTTTTCTTTTGAGACGAAATTTCACTCTTGTTGCCCAGGCTGCGATGTAATGGCGTAATCTCGGATCACTGCAACCTCTGCCTCCTGGCTTCAAGCGATTCTCCTGTCTTAACCTCCTGAGTAGCTGGGATTACGGGGGCACGCCACAATGCCAGGCTAATTTTTGGTATTTTTAGTAGAGACGGGATTTCACCATGTTGGCCAGGTTGGTCTCCAACTCCTGACCTCAGGTGATCCACCTGCCTCAGCCTCCCAAAGTGTTGGGATTACAGGCGTGAGCCACTGCGCCCAGCCTAAATAATGCTTTAGAATGGCAGTTCTACAGATAGCACATGGAAAGGTGTCCAACATTATAGTCAGTGAAAAGCAAGATGAGAGACGATGTGTATATTTCTTTCTTTTTCCTTTTTTTGAGATGGAGCCTTGCTCAGTCACCCAATGCTGGAGTGCAGTGGCATGATTTTGGCTCACTGCAATCTCTGCCTCCTGGGTTTAAGCAATTAATTCTCCTGCCTCAGCCTCCCGAGTAGCTGGGATTACAGGCGCGTGTCGCCACGCCCGGCTAATTTTTGTATTTTTAGTAGAGACAGGGTTTCACCATGTTGGCCAGACTGGTCTCCAACTCCTGACCTCAAATGATCCGCCCACCTCGCCCTTCCAAAGTGGTGGGATTACAGGCGTGAGCCACCAAGCCTGGCTGGTGTGTATATTTCTGTGATACACTAACACAAGAAGTGGCCGGGCGCGGTGGCTCACACCTGTAATCCCAGCACTTTGGGAGGCCGAGGCGGGGGGGATCACGAGATCAGGAGATTGAGACCATCCTGGCTAACACAGTGAAACCCCGTCTCTACTAAAAATACAAACAAAATTAGCCGGGTGTGGTGGCGGGCGCCTATAGTTCCAGCTACTCCGGCGGCTGAGGCAGGAAAATGGCGTGAACTCGGGAGGCGGAGCTTGCAGTGAGCCGAGATGGCGCCACTGCACTCTAGCCTGGGCGACAGAGCGAGACTCCGTCTCAAAAAAAAAAAAAAAAAGAAAAGAAGGTCAGGCGCAGTGCCTCACGCCCATAATCCCAGCACTTTGGGAGGCCGAGGTGGGCAGATCACCTGAGCTCAGAAGTTTGAGACCAGCCTGACCAACATGGCAAAACCCTGTCTCTACAAAAAAATACGAAAATTAGCTGGCTGTGGCGGCCTGTGCCTGTAGTCCCAGCTACTCAGGAGGCTGAGGCAGGAGAATCGCTTGAACCCGGGAGGCAGAGGTTGCAGTGAGCTGAGATCATGTCACTGCACTCCAGCCTGGGCGACAGAGCAAGACTCCATCTCAAAAAAAATAAAAGAAGAAAAAAAAGAAAAAAAAAATTGTGGAATATTTCATAAATACAATAGAATCTGAAAAATATTTAACTATACTTTAAGGAACAGTCTCAGATGCCCACCAGGTGGGTTAAGAAACAGAAAGTCACTAGTGTCTCTGTTCACATTCCTTTCCTGAATGGTCTTTTGCAGCATTTTGTGTTAATCATTCCTTGCTTTTATTCCTGTTTTGCGACTTATGTATCTATAGCTAAAGAATATGTAGCCTGTAATCCCCTACTTTGGGAGGCTGAGGGGCAGATCACTTGAGCTCAGGAGTTTGAGAACAACCTGGGTAACATGGCAAAACAGTGTCTCTACAAAAAATACCCAAATTAGCTGGGCCTGGTCTTGCATGCCTGCAAGTCCCAGCTACTTGGGAGTCTGAGGTGGGAACACTGCCTGAGCGCGGGAGGTGGAGGCAACAGTAAGCTGTGATTGTACCACTGCACACCAGAGCCTGGGTGACAGAGCAAGACCCGGTCTCAAAAAAAAAAAAAAAAAAGAAATACTTATTTAGTTTTGGTTTAGATTTGCCTGATTTTGAATCTTGTAGACTTAAAAAAAGGAATAGAATGGAATTCACTTTTGAGTAGGTAATACATCTCTGTAGCACAAAATTCAAGAGGTACTACAGCATCTAAAATGAGATTAAGTCAATAAGGTTTAAAATCAGGCACCATTCATGTACACATATGGTAAAAATGTCACTTTACCAAAGAATAGGCTTTCTTCTCTTCCCAGTTTTCTCATTTTTTGATCTTTCCAAAGGAATTTCTGTGCATACTAAAGAATGTATGGGCCGGGAGTAGTGGCTCACGCCTATAGTCCCAGCAGTTTGGGAGGCCGAGGTGTGTGGATCACCTGAGGTTAGGAGTTTGAGACCTGCCTGGCCAGTATGGTGAAACCCTGTCTCTACTAAAAACCCAAAAATTAGCTGGGCATGGTGGCACGCACCTGTAGTCCCAACTACTTGGCAGGCTGAGGCAGGAGAATTGCTTGAACCGGAGAGGTAGAGGTTGCAGTGAGCTGAGATTGTGCCACTGCACTCCAGCCTGAGTGTTATACCGAGACTCCGTCTCAAAAACAAACTAAATACATGTAGGATATATCTATAGATACAGATATATCCCTTTTGGTTTACCTACGTGGTCAGCACAACTTAGTATTATTAGTATTCTGCATCTTGTTTTGCTTTGGTTTGGAGACAGAGTCTTGGGATGTCACCTAGGCTGGAGTGCAATAACATGATCTTGGCTCACTGCAACCTCTGCCTCCTGGGTTCAAGCGATTCTTACGCCTCACGTCCTGGGCAGCTGGGACTACAGGTGCGCACCACCAATGCCCCGCTAATTTTTGTATTTTTAGTAAAGACAGGGTTTTATCATGTTGCCCAAGCTGGTCTCGAACTCCTGAGCTCAGGTGATCTGTCCACTTTGGCCTCCCAAAGTTCTGGGATTATAGGCATGAGCCACTGCGCCTGGCTTCACTCTTGATTTTTTAAAATATTACTATGACTTTGTGCAAAGCCCCTCACATTTGCAGTACCTTTGAATCCTTGCCAAATCTCCATGAGGGGCTGTAATTCCCCACCTTTATGGCTGAGGCTCAAAGACAGGTTAAGTTGCTTGGCCAAATTTTATAGCTAGGAAATAATGATAGGATTCGAACCCAGTGCTTATAGGAATCCAGAACCCACAGGGTTGCCCACTATGCCAAGCCTCCCTTCAGGGCTGTCCGTAGAAGATGATAGAGATATTCAAGATATTCTTTTTTTTTCCAAGACAGAGTCCCCCTCTGTCGCCCAGGCTTGAGTGCGGTGGTGCAATCTCAGCTCATTGCAACCTCTCGCTCCTGGGTTCAAGCAATTCTCCTGCCTCAGCCTCCTGAGTTGCTGGGATTACAGGTGCACACTACCGTGCTCGTCTAATTTTTGTATTTTTAATATAGACGGGGTTTCATCATGTTGGCCAGGCTGGTCTTGAACTCCTGACCTCAGGTGATCCACCTGCCTCAGCCTCCCAAAATGCTGGGATTATAGGCATGAGCCACCGCACCCGGCCAATGATAGGGATATTCTATGTCTGCACCGTTCAGTGCTGTCACTTCTAGCCCCTTCAAATGTAGGTACTGGGATTAAGGAGCTGAATTTTACATTTTATTTTAATTAAATTTAAGTAGCTGTATGTAGCTAGTGTATCCCATCAGACAGCGCAGCCTTAGAGTGCTTTCCGGAATCTGTTTTCACTGACCTACCAGGCTATATACACCTAAGGGGCTGATTCGATGCAGGCTCCCTCTAATCAACCTTCCACGACGTTTGTGGAATGAATGAAGGGTTCATGGAGAAAGGGGGCCAAGGATATCAGCAAAGGTTTCCTAGAAAAGGCCATCTGGTTACAGTGTGAACACTTGCAGTGTTAGCCCTTAAACCACTCTCTCTGAGTGCCTGCCAAGAGCATGGCACTGCATAGACTCCTGGGGATACCAGTTGGATTTGAGGTTGTCCCACCTGCTCAGATCTTACAAATAAACTTCTCAAGGACAAATAATTGGTGATAGGGTAGGAATCCTGAGACGCAGACATTCACTTTCAGATATATATTCTACTGACAGACTCAAGCACAAAGCTGCCATCCCTTATAGCTCTGTTTGCAATAGAAAGACTGAAAACCATCTAAAAGGGAACTAATTAAATCATTCTTGCATCATGTATCTGCCCAATGAAATGCTATGAAATCATTAAAAATAATAAGGTAATTATATATGCTGATACGGAATGATTTGATATCCCTAAATTAAAACAAAACAGGGCCAGGTGTGGTGGCTCATGGCTGTAATCTCAGCAGTTTGGGAGGTCGAGGCGGGAGGCTCGCTTGAGCCTAGGAGTTGGAGACCAGCCTGGGCAACACGGCAAAACCCTGTCTCTACCAAGAATACAAAAATTAGCTGGGCATGGTGGTGCACTCCTGTAGTCTCAGCTACTTGGGAGGCTAAGGTGAAAGCATTGCTTGAGTCCAGGAGCTGGAGGCTGCAGTGAGCTGAGACTGTGTCACTGCACTCCAGCCTGGGCAACAGAGCAAGACCCTCTCTCAAAAAAAAAAAAAAAGAAAAATCAGGAGCTATGATAATCATGTATGAATATGAGAACAACTTCAATTTCTTAATAAGATTCTGGTTTCTGAGAGCTCCATCCAGTGTCCGCCCTTTCCTTGGGAAGATGCAGGTCCATCTCCTACCCAGCCCCGAGTATGCCCCAATCGGAGCTGCATCTTGTTTTCTCTAGCCGCTCTGTCTTTGGGCACAGAGTTGCTCAATCAGCCTTTGATGAATGAAGAATGAATGGAGGTAACTCAGGCAGGATTTGACTGGGCCTTTTGTAAGATCGAGCAGGAGGGTCCAGGAAATCATTATTATGTTTCCAATACAACCGGCCTGGTGTTTTCCTGCAAGAAAAAGTACGTCTCTGGGATAAGCACCTTCACCTTGTCTCTTCCCTCACCTACTCTCCACTTCTCTGGGACAATTAGCCAACACTGGGAGCTCCAGGGTCTTGGCCCTTCCCCCTTTGGTCCAAAATAACCTCCTCCCCCGCTTTGAGCAAATGCTTGGAATTCTTTCAACTGGAGGACAAAGCCTTTCATCTGCCAATTACTGATAAAGAGAAAATGCAAATATCGAGGGGGAAGGTGATTCATCAAGGGCCCAACATTTATTGAGTGGCCACTTAGGACCTGGTGGCAGGACAGGCATTCTACGGGAGGCCAAGGGGAACAAACCCCTGGCTGGCCCATTCTTTTCTCGTATTTGTGGTTTCCTCGAGGTTTGTAAAGGGAGGGGATTAAATTAGGTGACTACCCAGCCCCTTCCCACTCTGACAGGCCAGGAACTCTTCATGGAGGTGATAGATGACTTAACTGTAACAACTTTTTACACTAAGGTGGCTGCCATTGGAGCTTTTTCTGATGCCAGCTTTTGAGGCCACCATGAGGCCACTTGGAGAGAAAGAAGGGCCTCAGGGAGAAAAAAGAATTAATTAGATCAAGCATTCTATATATATATATATGTATATTTTTATATATATATATATTTTTGCCTTATTTCACTTAATTCACTTTGCATCACTCTCCAGCCCATGCAGCCTCCTTTGAACATGTTTATTTCATTATGGGGCAGTAGTGAGGCTGGTAAGTTACCAAAAAAAAAAAAAAAAAAAGAGCACGTGACGGCCAAGCCAGGCTCCAGTGTGAGCCCTGGCAGCGGCACATACACACTTTGTGATCCTGGGTGAGTGGCTTTGCTTTTCTTAGTCCTAATTTCCTCCTTTGCAAGAGAGGAACGAACAAGACGATTTCCCTTAAAGGGTTCTTGTGAGACAGACAGGAACAAATAAAATGGTCCATGGTTCTGGACGGACTGAAGGCAGAACCCGCAGCACTCACGCTAAGGGCTACTGATTGGACGCAGTAGCCAATGTGGGCGATTTCAGTTGGGAAACAAATTTTGATGTTTCCCAGCCTCATCCCTGCTTAGAAGATTTTTACAGCTAGTGAACATGAATGAAAACAAACTTCAAAGAGTAGCCTTTGGGGGTGGGTGGGAAAGACTACAGACAGATAGGACAGGAAACTTTTAAGGTGAGTGAGGGGGAAGCTGTCTCTTAGGATGGCCAATACGATGCTGACAGTGACATCCAATCTCCCGGTGGGGAAGCCACGTCCTCCCCACAGGTCTGTCTGATAGCCTGGGGACCATACGGGAGCACGGCAATCATTCAGATTCATAATTTCTCTAAGCTTCAGTTTTCCCATGTGCAAAATGACCTGCTCTAACTATCCCACAGGGTTAATGGCAGAAATAAAATGTCAGGCTCAAAGCCTACGATCTACGATGTCCCTTTATTGTCGCCCTCTTGCCATGTCATTTTATCACCATCTTTACCCCCAAGATCAGGCCTAGCAGGGCGCCGCAGCTGGGGCTGGAGGAATGTTTAGGGCCAGCTTTTCTCAAGCCCAGTCCACCTGACTGTTGCTCATGAAGTGAGGACAAGGCAACCCAGGACCAGTGCCGGGGTAGTCAAAAACATTAGTAAGTGGACAGGGACCTAATGACACCCATGTATGGAGGGTGCCGATACCTCCGCTAAAAAGCCCTATAGGATTAATCAAGGGGACCAGAGTTCCCCCCGCCCATCCCAGAGCACCATGCACCTTTCCACCGACTTTTCTCCTGTAAATGGCCAACAAGGGCTTACCCTTCGCTCCTGTGCGGGCTGCGTTAGGAGGCGCCAGATCCAATTCTCTTCGTCTTTCGCTCCTGAGTATCTATCTGCTCCCCTTGCTGAGCGCAAGAACCTTTAAAAAATGTCCAACTTCTGTCTCAGGGCTGGTCGCCTAGTAAAGGACTCCACAGAAGCGTGCAGAATGAATGAATGAAAGGCAACGTCTTCCGGTCAGCTGCGGTCTGCAAAGGCTCTGGTCTGGCTGTATTTCCTGTACGTGTGTGTGTCCACATCTTTGAGTGCCGGGAGTTTAAAAGTTAGGCAGTCCTTATAGGTATGGAGCCGAGCTAATTTCCTTCTGAGCCCCACAAATGCCTTCTCCATATGGCAGGTCCGCAAATGGGGGGATCTGCAGAGGATCACCCCTCACGAAAAAGACATGCAGCAGAAAAGCAAAAAAAGGAAACAATTATATATACAAAATGCTATGAATTTGAGTCGGCCACACAGGTAATGTTGGGGGAGGGATGGATGAAAGAAGAGGAAGAGGGGTAGCCCTGGGCAACAGGGGCAGGAACGGAGGTGGGGGGTCGTTTTTGGGGTGCCAGGCCCCCGGGGCTTTCACGCCAGCATGCTCAGCTTGCATTTCCGCGCCTCCCGCTGAGGCCAGCCGTGCAAATCTGCACCTCCCTCCCCGCCCCCTCCTCCTTCCCTCCCTCCCTGCCCCGCCATCTCCGGGATGCGCCCGCCGCCTGCAACTCGGCCCTCCAAAAGTCAGCTCTGCACACAACTCCCGGGCGGCGGCGGCGCCTGCGTGCAGAGGCGCACTCGTGACCCAACAACAAAACAGCGATGCCAGGGCGCTAACGGCGCCCGGTGCCTCCCGGGCTCCCTCCCCGCCCCACACCTCCTCGGGCCGCCGTCCCCACCCCCTCAAGCCCGGGCCGAGAGCCCCCCCACTAGCCCGGCCGCGGGCTCCGAGCGCGATCGGCAACAATGTTTACGTTCCGGGGATTATGACGTCGACGCCTCCCCCCCCACAACTGCTGAAAATGGTTTCCTAGGACTTTGCAAACGGATCTGCCTAAGTGTTGGTGCAAAACTTTGTAGATCTCGGCTCTGGCTTGCTTTATTTATTTATTTTTTGGTTTGTTTTCTTTGGTCTTCCCTCCTTCCCCCCTCGGCCAAAATGCAGGGGGCAGGAGTGTTGACAATTAATTGGTGAACTCTCCTAAAAAAATGGAGGCAGAGAAAGACTCTGGAAGAAGATTGGTGTGTAGCTTTTTTTTTTTTTTTTTTCCAAATCTGTATCTGGCATATGATAGATCTTTTTTTTTTTTTGGTTGTTTCTCGCTGCCTTTTCTTTCCTTTTCTGTATTTTGCAAGAGGACCGGGAAAAAAAAATATAATAAATTGCATGCAAAAGGAAGCAAGCTGCTTACTCCTCCAGCCCCTTGTGAGGCTTAGAGTCTCAGACACTTAAGTGGGGAGGTGGTATCGGGGAAAGGCGTGGAGGGGGGCTGAGCGGGCTCGGGGTTCGCCCGGAATCTGGGGGGCTGCGGGGCCGGGCGCTGGGCGGTGGAGGGAGGAGGCAGGGGGATGCGGGGAGTGGTGGGGGAGTCTCCTTAGGAAGTGAGTGTGCGCGCGCGCTTGTGGGGAGATGAGGCAGCTGCTGGTGCGTTTTGGGGTCTCCGATCGGAGCTTTGTGGCGGGCCGTCTGCCTCTCCCCCTCCCAAGCCCCGATCCTCCTCCCCCCACCTCCTCTTCTTGCACTGGCGGGCGGGCGGCGGGGGCGGCTGGGGTCTCAGCCCTTCCATTTCAGCTTTCCAGCTTCCCCGGTAGCTCGGGGGCGGCTCCAGCTTTAGAAACGCTGCCGGCCCCCGGTTCCGGCTTCCCGGCTCTGCCGCCGCGGCCGCCGGGGCTGCTGTTACCGCCGAGCCGGGCGCCGCCGCGGCTCCTCCTGGGGCCTACATTTGCCCCGCCAGCCCGTGTCCGGAGCCCCCTTCGCGGGTTACATAACCAGGCTCCCGGCCGAGTGGGCAAAGCCCAACACATTTCGGGGGCGGGGGGCAGGGGAGGGCCCCCAGATGTCCCTTCAATGGCTTCCAAAGACACCGGGGGGAGTACCCCGTGTGGAGCGCAGCTGGACCCCCGGGGTGCGGGCCCCTCTCCTTGTCCTGCTTTTCAGCATCTTTGGCAATTGCGCAAAGTTGCTTGGGTTGCAATGGTGGGGTGCAGGGGGCGCGCGGCTGCTGCACCTGTTAGTGCTGGCCCAGGTTGAGAGGCGACCTCCAGCCCCCCAAGTAATGTCCCGGGCTCTCTGGTTTGGGTCCTCGCAGCGCCCGATTGACCGCCAGCGATACGACGAGAACGAGGACTTGTCGGACGTGGAGGAGATCGTCAGCGTCCGCGGCTTCAGCCTGGAGGAGAAGCTTCGCAGCCAGCTGTACCAGGGGGACTTCGTGCACGCCATGGAGGGCAAAGGTGAGGCGCCCCCTCCCTGGGCCGCCTTCTGCGCTGCGGGCCGAGCGCACGTGGGGAGGGAGCTGCCGGTGGCTGGGTTCGTATTTCGCGCCCGCGTCCCCCATTCCAGGGGATCCGGTGACGAAACGAGGCCGAGCACTGGGGGGGTGGGGTGGGGTGGCGAGGGAGGAGGGCAGGCAGTAAGGGGGGCCGGGCATGGGCCTAGGCCCGGCCCGCGCCCACCACCAGCCCCAGGGTGGGCAGAACCAGGGGGCCGGCGGACAGAGGGACCTGGGGATGGACAGGCGGACCGAGGGAGGGCGGGAGCGCCGCGTCCTCCCCCTCCCCGAGCCGGTCGCGCTCCCTGCGCTGCCTGAGGTGCCGCCGCCTGACTGGAACTGGGTTCGGGTCGCCCCTGGGGCATCGGGGTGAGGCCCCCCCAGGCCTGAAGCCTTCCCAATCCCGTTCCCGCTCGGGGACTGCCAGTGAGGAACTGGTGATCGGGGCGCGTCGGGTGTTCGGGATGATGCCCCCTTAGGCCTGGGATCTGCAGAGCCGCATTCCCCCGTGGGCTCTGCCAGATTGGATCAGGGACCTCATGCGCCCTGAAGCTGTTGACCTGAATCCCCACCTGGGCCCGAGCTGTCTAGTGCTACAGCGTTGACAGGTTGAAGCCAGGAGCTGGGGTCAGGGGGTGACTTCCCTTCGGGCTTCTGGGGGAGATCCCTGTCCCCTGGCAGTTTGAAGTGAGGAAATGGGTCTTCTTCCAGGCCTGAGACTTGGAGAGCTCTGTTCCTTGTAGGCCCACCCAGTTTAGAGCGAAATGTGGGGACGCCTCCAGGGTTTTGAAGACCTTCATGGCCTGGGTTTCTCCCTGGCTCTCCTACTACGAGGGTGGTGGGGGTCACCCTCCAGATGTTAAGGTGATGCCCTGGGTTGCCTCTGAGGCCTCCAGAGCCCTGGCCTTCCCATTCTGCAGCCAGTGTGGCTCCTGGTTGAGGAACCTCGCATTGCCTGCGGGATTGGGGTTTTGAACATGCCCTACCTAGCTTTCCTAGGCCCTTCACTCATTTTTCCTTTTCAGATATTTCAGTTGCCTTTAAGTTACAAAGTTTCTATTTTGTTCCCCCCACGCCTGTTGGAAAACGCTTCCATCCCTCAGTGAGCTGATAACCTGGAGTGCCTGCTTCCCTCCTCCAGGTTCTGGTTGAGTGGCTGTGGCTGTGGGGTTAGCTCTGAGAAGAGACTCCCAGCTTTGCAGTTTTGTGATTTCTCTTTTGTGCCCATCGCCTCCTGGGGCACTGGGCTCCGGTGGTGAGGGGTAGTTGTTGGGGGAGGGAAGAAGAAACTTCTCCCAGCCTTCCTGGTCCTAGAGCAGGGTGCTAGTCCCAGCTGATTTAAATTTTCTCTGCATAAGTGGAATTTTAATTCCTCTCCTTTCTTCCCCCATTTTTACTGAGTTGAGTCGTTTGGCGGATCCTACGTGCAAACAATATGCAAACTTCCTAGTCATTTGGGAGGAATTCTCAGCCCAGGATTTCAGAGCTTTTTCTCAGGCTCATTTGAGGAAGTTGAAGCTGACCCTGGGGGATGGGGTGCTTTGGGTGGGTGGGTCTGAGGGCCGGTATTCCAGGCAGGGAGAGCTAACGCGTATCCTTAGATCTGCTGTCCCGGCATCTTTCAAAGGGGAGGGCCCAAGGCTTTGCTCTTTAATTCAGATCTGGCCCCAAAACTTGAGGGAGGAGCTGAGAAACAGGAGCCCTTAGCCTGGATTCAAAATAGAAGCTTCTTAAACTTCTCTTCCTTTAAATCCTTAGGAATCCCCATTCACTGTGAGCCCCTGGGGATCTGAGCTGCTGAGGTCAGGGCTTTCCCCGGCTTTGGGTTTTGTTCTCTGTCTCTCTTCGGAGGGGAGTTGTCTTGGCCTCTTCCTCCCCCAAGGCTGCCCTGTGAACTGTTTCCCTGGGCTAGCAGCTTCAGTGGCCTGAGGCCTCTTCTGTCTCCCTTCAGACGGTCGGAGAGGCCTTCTTACCTTGTGGATTACTTTAGTTACCTGCGGATTTGGGGGATGTGAGAATTTATCTCAAGCCCCATCACCTTCATATTCAAGGGTGTATGGTTGGGTCAGATTCACTGGTTTCAGAATTGGGGAAGGACAGAAATTAGAGGCCTCCTTCATCCTCCAGGACTTTGGGTAAGGATTTGGGGACTGTACTAGAAAAACCCCAGAGAGAGTGAGCCCGTGAATTTTCCTTGGGTCTTGCTATGCCCCCTTTACAGAGCCTTCCCCTGGGGAGCCTCCCTCCCGGTTATCCAGCTGAAGCAAGGACTGTGATGGCTACGGCAGAATTTCACTCTTAAGACAACAAAGCTGTGCCCAGTTCCCTAGTTATTTTGGCACCAAATACACAGTTTCCAGGGAAACCGGCTTTTCCCCCCTCCCCTTCACTATGCAGGATATTACAATAAGATTTTCACTGATGCTCAGCCACAATGAGGGCCCTCCTCCCAGCCTCCTCTCTGGGCCTTCAGATCCTCCCAGGTGGCATTCTTCAATTTTGCAGTCCCTTTACTTTCTGAGCGCGGCTTGGGATGCGTGTCTCTGTCTATCCCTCTTTCTCAGCAATGGCTGGGGCTCTTTTTGTGCGGGGCTCTTTTGAGTCTTCCTCCCCAACCCTCGCTGGCTTTGGGCTGTTGGTTGACAAGTTTGGACCGGTGGGGCGTGCCGAGAATGACTGACTGAGTAGGCAGAGGAGCTGATCGCTGGCATGGCTTCTCTTGGGCTTTGCCTAATCCATTTCCCGATCATTTTCCAAGGAGCTTTTGCTGTACAGCTGGTGCCTGCATCTCCTGGACCCCCTGCCCCTTCGTCCATCAGTTTTCTTCCCCTAACCAACAGATCCCGGTTCATTTGCTCCTTCGTGACTTAACCAACTTGTTTTAATTCAAATATCCAAACAGATTTCAACTATGAGTACGTACAGAGAGAAGCTCTCAGGGTTCCCCTGATATTTCGAGAAAAGGATGGACTGGGAATTAAGTAAGTTGCTGCAACTAATCGCTCCTTCCCCCGTCTTCCTCCCTAACATACTTTATAGCTTGGGATGGATTTCTTCCACCCTCTTCCCACCTCTCATCACTGAGAAGGATCTTTTTTCATGATCTGGGAACAGCATCTCCTTGTTCAAGGCCTAACAAAGGGGTAACACTCTCCAAAGATTGGTCTTTTGCAGGGACTTTGGGCAGAGAGAGGACATAGGGTAATTAAGCAGTGTTGACTTTTTCCCCTGACCCACCCCAGTTACACTCAGTGACCTCCTGCAGAGAACTGTACCTCTCCTCCTTCCCCTTGCTCCAGATCAGGAGACTGAGGTAGAGCCTGAGCTGCAAAGGGACTAGCCAGGCTCTAAGCCCAGACCCAGGGCACCTAGATACATGTTTCTTACGCAGATTCCCACTATGTGTGTTTCCTGGGGTGCCAGTGTCTCCCCTTTCTTTGCCTGCCCCGCAGCCTGCCCCTGCACTATGTCTGTTTTCATTCACTGAGATCTGTCAGAGCTCCAGGTGGGGGAGAGGTCTGGGAGGCAGGCTGGAAGAACAGGTTTGTGCCCCTTGGGCAGGTGTAGGGGAGGAGGCTTGGGGTGTCGTTCCAGGCAGCCTCTCTCCAGCATCTGCTCCCAGACTTGCTCAAGAGTCCATTCCTACGAGTAGGATTTAAACCTTGGGCATCATGGTTAATTAATAGTGAATTGTAGCCCGTATTACCACATCCCTGGAACTGGTACAATGCGTGTCTTTTTTTCCCTCTGAACTTAAAGGGGTCCGTCCCACTTCGCATACAACTCCTTATGGAGAGTATTTTCTAGAGGGAGAAAGAGACCTAGAGAGGACTACCCACCCTAAAAGAAAGCAGGCGTTTGAATGTCTAGCCCTGGCCTTTACTTTTGACCCCGCACTTCCGGCTTCCCTGGAAAAATGGAGTGGACAGTGGTTGTCCCAACCTCTGCTGAGGTTCAGGTTTGAGTTGCCTCTTAGGGTAGGGAAGGGCCTCAGTGGTTCTGGGGTGACCCTCCCTGCAGGCATCAACTGGTCTACTTCCCTCCCTCTGGATGGTCTCATTTTGAGTTCCCAAACTGAGGGCAAAGGGCCTCTCTTGGAAAAATGGCTTCCCCCCGGGCCCAGGGTAGAGTCTAGCTTTGTTGTTTCTGGCCTCTCACCAAACGTCTGTGCTCCTCTTTCCCCAGGATGCCTGACCCTGATTTCACAGTCCGAGACGTCAAACTCCTAGTGGGTAAGTCGCTTGCCGTGTGTGTGGCTCAGAGATGCTGAAGTAGGGAAGGGGAAAGAGGCGGTCACCGCCTGCCCATTTAGACTTTTAACTGCCTCTGAAAACAAAGTCCCCACGGGAGGAGGCAGGAGCAGGTGTGAGCTGCAACCGTTTCATCCTGGAGAACAGGTAGGATTGCAAAGTCATAAGAAGCTGTATCAGAGGGCGTTTGCCAGTACGCAGTTTTATGAGGCCCATTTGGACACTGCCTCCAGCCTGGGTGTCAGCGATGCAATCTGAGATCTCTCCTCCGCATTTGTTTGTGGGTTGCCAGGTAAACACTGGGTGTGCTTTATGATCCCTCATAGACTTTCAGGCTTTTGAAGGGAGGGGCTATTCCTCCTGCTTCCTTGGGGTTCTCGACCGGCCTGGGGCAGGCCTTGGAACTTCGAGCTCAGCAAATGCACATGAGCTCCCTGAGCACCTGCAGGTGGCTGATGACTTAGTAATCTGGATGCTTGGCCAGGTAGTAGGTGGCATTTCACATCTTACAGGCAGTTGTTCAATCAATCTATTCTTTCTAGAAAAACACTTTTTGGCTACTTGGTGGCCAAGGTCAGAGTTGCGAACGGATGGATAAGTTCCCTGCTCTCTTGGTGGGTACAAGAGGCAGTCAAGAAGTAAACAGTAGGCTGAGGTGGTGGCTCATGCCTGTAATCCCAGCCCTTTGGGAGGCTGAGGCGGGAGGATCACAAGGTCAAGATTTAGAGACCAGCCTGGCCGACATGGTGAAACCCCGTCTCTACTAAAAATACAAAAACTAGCCGGGCATGGTGACGGGCGCCTGTAGTCCAAGCTATTTGGGAGGCTGAGGCCGGAGAATAGCTTGAACCTGGGAGGCAGAGGTTGTGGTGAGCCAAGATCGTGCCACTGCACTCTAGCCTGGGCGATGGAGCGAGACTCCATCTCCAAAAAAAAAAAAAATTAGCCAGGTGTGGTGGTGTGTGCCCGTAGTTGTAGCTACTTGGGAGGCTGTGACGGGAGGATCGCTTGAGCCCAGGAGTTCCTGCCTGCAGGCCATGATTGCGTCACTTCACTCCAGCCTGGGCAACAGAGCAGGACCCTGTCTCTAAAGTAAATAATAGTGATAAAATGCAATGTCGTTTCTGATGGTGACAGGGCTATGTAGAAATAAACAGAATAATGGCATGGCACGTGGTGGGGCTGCATTTTAGACAGGGTGGTCAGGGAGGGCCTCTCTGGGATGAAGGGGGCATTTGAATAGAGACCTGACTGATGAGAATCAGCTGTGGGAAAAGACATTCTAGGCTGAAGGAAGAGCAAGGGCACCCAGAAGGTGGGGATAAACTTGGAGTGTGGAGGAACTGAGTGAGTGAGTGAGTGAGTGAGTGAGTGAGAAAGCTGCAGAAGAGGTGGCAGAGGCCCCGGAGCTGGGATGTGAAGGCCTCCCAGGGCCCTGTAGGGAATTTAGGTTTGACTTCTAGTGTGTTGGAAAGCCACTGGGGAGCTTTAAAGTGGGGTGAAGGGAGTATCTCTGTGATCTGATTATTTTCTTGGGATGGGTTTGAAACGTTTTTATTTAATTTTATTTGTATGTTTTAGAGACCAGTCTCGTGCTTTTGTCCCAGCTAGAGTGCAGCGGCATGATTATGACTCACCATAGCCTGCAACTCCTGGGCCTAAGTGATCCTTCCGCCTTAGCCTCGAGAATAGCTGGGACCACAGGCATGTACCACCATACCCAGTTATTTATTTTTGTAGAGATGGGGTCTTGCTACGTTGCCCAGGCTGGTCTTGAACCATGCACCTGGTCTTATTTAAAAAACTGAGATGGGCCGGGCGCGGTGGCTCACGCCTGTAATCCCAGCACTTTGGGAGGCCGAGGCGGGCGGATCACGAGGTCAGGAGATCGAGACCATCCTGGCTAACATGGTGAAACCCCGTCTCTACTAAAAATGCAAAAAATTAGCCGGGCGAGGCGGCGGGCGCCTGTAGTCCCAGCTACTCGGGAGGCTGAGGCAGGAGAATGGCGTGAACCCGGGAGGTGGAGCTTGCAGTGAGCCGAGATCGCGCCACTGCACTCCAGCCTGGGCGACTAAGCGAGACTCTGTCTCAAAAAAAAAAAAAAAAAAAAAAAAAGCAAAAAACCTGAGATGAGCGCCCGGGCGCTGTGGCTCACACCTGTAATCCCAGCACTTTGGGAGGCTGACGCGGGTGAATCACAAGGTCAGGAGTTCGAGACCAGTCTGGCCAACATGGTGAAATGCCATCTCTACTAAAAATACAAAAAATTAGCTGGGTGTAGTGGCGGGTGGCTGTAATCCCAGCTACTCAGGAGGCTGAGGCAGGAGAATCGCTTGAACCCAGGAGGCAGAGGTTGCAGTGAGCCAAGATCGTGCCACTGCACTCCAGCCCAGGCGACAGAGTAAGACACCGTCTCAAAAAAAAAAAAAAAAAAAAAAAATTGAGATGCTATTCACATACTATAAAAGTTGTCACTTAACCATTTTAAAATGTACAAGTTGGTTGGGCGCAGTGGCTCACACCTATAATCCCAGCGCTTTGGGAGGTCGAGGCAGGCAGATCACTTGAGGTCAGGAGTTCAAGACCAGCCTGGCTAACATGGCGAAACCCCATCTCTGCTAAAAATACAAAAATTCACCAGGTGTGGGGGCACATTCCTGTAATACCAGCTACTTGGGAGGCTGAGGCAGGAGAATCACTTGAACCTGCAAGGCAGAGGTTCCAGTGAGCTGAGATCGCACCACTGCACTCCAGCTTGAGTGACAGAGTGAGACTTTCCCCAGAAAAGAAAAGGCGCAAGTCGTTGGTTTTAGTGTATTCACAATGCTGTATAACCATCCCCACTCAATTCCAGAATATTTCTATCACCCCAAAAAGAAACCCTGTATCTCTCAGTTCCCCCATCGCTCAGATTAGCACGACCACTAATCTGCCTTGGATGTCTGTGAAGTTGCTGATTCCGGACATTTCATTCAAATGGAATCATAGAACACACAATCCTTTATGTCTGGCTCCTTTCACTTGGCGTCATGTTTTCAAGGCTCATCCATGTTGTAGCATGAGGCAGCACTTCACTCTTTTTCTTGGCTGAATAATATTCCATTGTATGGATAGACTACATTTTGTTTATCCAAAAACATTTGTTTTTGGACCACGGTTGTTGATGGACATTTTGGTTGTTTCTACTTTTTGGCTGTTAGGAATAATGTTGCTAAAAATATTCACATACAAGTTTTTGTTGAACATACATTTTCACTTGGGTATATCCTTAGGAGCAGAATTGCTGGATCACGTGGTAACTGTGTTTCACTTACTGAGGAACTGCCAGACTGTTTACCAAAGCAGCTGTGTCATTTTACACTCCCATAAGCAGTGTGTGGGGGTTCTGGTTTTCCTACATCCTTGCTAACACTTGTTATTATCTGTCTTTGACGATCGCCATGCTAGTGGCTCTGCAGTGAGGTCATTTGATTGAAGTTTTGTAGATGCCAACTCTGGTGTCTGTGTGTAGGATGAAAGCAGCCGGCTGGTGTGTCAGATGTGTCAGATGATCCAGCCAGAATAATTGACCTAAAAGCATGTCAAAGATATGCAGGCTCGATGCAGTGGCTCACACCTGTAGTTCCAGAACTTTGGAAGGCCAAGGTGGGAGGATCGCTTGAGGCCAGGAGTTCAAGACCAGCCTGGGGAGCATGGCAAAACCTTGTCTCTACAAAAAACACAAAAATGGCCAGACGCAATGGCTCACGCTTGTAATCCCAGCACTTTCGGAGGCCGAGGTGGACGGACCACCTGAGGTCAGGAGTTTGAGACCAGCCTGGCTAACATGGTAAAACCCTGTCTCTACTAAAAATACAAAAAAATCAGCCAGGAATGGTGGCGGGCGCCTATAATCCCAGCTAGTTGAGGGGCTGAGGTAGGAGAATTGCCTGAACCCTGGAGGCAGAGGTTGCAGTGAGCAGAGATTGGCCGTGGCACTCCAACCTGGGCAACAAGAGCAATACTTTGTCTCAAAAAAAAACAAAACAAAAAACCCCACAAAACCCCAAAACACAAAAATTAGCTGGGCTTGGTGGCATGCGTCGGTAGTCCCAGCTACTCAGGAGGCTGAGGTGGGACAGATCACTTGAGCCTAGGAGTTTGAGGCTGTAGTGAGCCAAGATCACACCACTGCACTCCACTGCACTCTGTCAGGGCAAAAGAGCGAGATCCTGTCTCAAAAAAAAAAAAGAAAGAACAGAAAAAAGAAAGCAGGAACAGTCATCCAGCCCCACTCCCTTGGTATTTCTGTGATGGTCAAATGGAGCAATGAATGTTCAAGTGCTTTGCAGAGGGACAGCTGCTCTGGACTCTGAGGGAGGCTGCTGACTGCAGTTGGCATGGGGAATTATGCCCATTTCGGTCTCTGAGCTGCACACAGGCTTCCAGAGAGTGGTGATAGGGCACATTTGTTATAAGTGACCTAAGTGACAAATGTAACTCTAGCTGTCCTAAGCAAAAGGGAATTCATAGGCTTAGGTCGTAAGTTCAGCATGTAACCTCCAGGGACAAATATGTCTGGATGCTCCAAAGTGATCTTGAGAAGTGGAGTCTGTTTCTCCCTTCTGCTTCCCACTTCCACTCCCTCTTTCCGCTTCATTCTTGGCAGGCTTCTCCCCATGGGAGGGTAGGGAGGGTGGGTGAAGAGGGGGCCCACAGCAGCTTCAGGCGTCTATCCTGCCAGCTCAGGGTCCTTCCCAAACCCTCGGTTGTTCCCTTAAATGCCTCTGGATTGGCTCTGACAGTCTTAGCACAGCCTTGAGCCAAACTGGAGCTGCTGGCTGGGGTCAGCCCAGCAGAACCACGTGGACTGAAAGTGGGGAAGCAGTGATTCTCCAGGGTTGCTGGGTGACATAAACACAGCCCTAACAGATGTGAGTTCTGCTTTGGAGGGCAGTGTGTGGGGAAGGCTGGGCCAGCCCTCCCCTCCCAGTCATTGCGGGGTCGCAGCCTCTGTCTTGCAGCCTCTGTCTTCCAGTGTCTTACCTTGCCCTGGGTGCTGCACCATGGGAGGTGGCTGTTTGAGAAAGGGACTTGTGCACTACCAGGTGTTCAGGCCACAACTTGGGGCTGCAGACTCTTCTCTAATGTCTTAAAATCAGGCTTTTCTCCATCAGCAGTCTGTTCTAAGCTCCAAGCCTTTTTTTTTTTTTTTTCCAAAAAGGCAGTTTCCATTTCTGTAACACTGTACCCTTAAAAAAAACCCATTCATTGAAGTATAATATACATACAGAAAAGTGCACATATGGTAACCACGTAGCTCGATTAATTTTAACAAACTGAACACATCAGGGTAACCAATACCCAGAATCCTCTGCATCTGCCCATGCAGTCTCCGCCCTCCACTGCTAGTGAACTTGACTTCTAGCCCCATGGATGAGTTGTGCCTGTTTTCACATTTTATGCCAGTGAAATCGTGGAGGATGTCTTCTTTAGTTTTTGGCTTCTTTTGCTTAGCTTTGTGTTTATACAATTCATCTGTATTGTTTGTTGTGTATATTTATAGATTTCTTTTTCTGTGTTTGTGTGTGTGTGTTTTGTTTGTTTTTTTTTGATGTTTTGAGAATGAATTTCAGGCCGGGTGCGGTGGCTCAAGCCTGTGATCCCAGCACTTTGGGAGGCCGAGACGGGCGGGTCACGAGGTCAGGAGATTGAGACCATCCTGGCTAATACGGTGAAACCCTGTCTCTACTAAAAGAATACAAAAAACTAGCCGGGCGAGGTGGCCGGCGCCTGTAGTCCCAGCTACTCGGGAGGCTGAGGCAGGAGAATGGCGTAAACCTGGGAGGCGGAGCTTGCAGTGAGCTGAGATCCGGCCACTGCACTCCAGCCTGGGCGACAGAGCAAGACTCCGTCTCAAAAAAAAAAGAGAATGAGGTTTCACTCTTCTTGCCCAGGCTGGAGTGCAGTGGCACCGTCGTGGCTCACTGCAACCTCTGCTTCCTGAGTTCAAACGTTTCTCCTGCCTCAGCCTCCCGATTAGCTGGAATCAGAGGCGCCCACCACCATGCTTTTGTATTTTTCATAGAGATGAGATTTCACCATGTTGCCCAGGCTGTTCTCAAGCTTCTGGGCTCAAGCAATTCTCCTGCTTTGACCTCCCAAAGTGCTGGGGTTACAGGTGTGAGCCACTGCACCTGGCCTTTGTTTCATGATTGGATATCCTCTGAATGTCTCATCAGGTCTTTTCTCCATTATTTCAAAGGGTTGTCTCTTATTAATTGTAAGGTGTATTTGTTTGCTTGAGCTGCCATAACAAAGTACAACAGATGGGGGCTTCAAGAACAATTTATTTTCTTAGGCCAGGTGCAGTGATTCATGCCTATAATCCCAGCACTTTGGGAGGCTGAGGTGGGCAGATCACCTGAGGTCAAAAGTTCCAGGTCGGCCTGGCCAACATGGTGAAACTCAGTGTCTACTAAAAATACAAAAATTAGCTGGGAATGGTGGTGCGCACCTGTAATCCCAGCTGCTTCTGAGGCTGAGGCAGGAGAATTGCTTGAACCCGGGAGGTGGAGGTTACAATGAGCCGAGACTGCACCACTACACTCCAGCCTGGGTGACATAGTGAGACTCCATCTCAAAAAAGAAAAAAAAAAAAAAAAGGAAAAGAAAAAAAAAAGAAATGTATTTTCTTACAATTTTGGAGGCAAGAAATAAGAAATCTGAGATCAAGGTGGCAGCACGTGTGTTCTCTCTGAAGGCCTCTCTCCTTGGCTTATAGATGGCTGTCTTCTCTCTGCCCTCATGTGGTTTTCCATTTGCATGTCTGTCCTAAACTCTTCTCCTTTTTTATAGAGACGGGTCTCGCTTTGTTGCCCAGACTGTTCTCAAACTCCTGGGCTCAAGTGATCCTCCCGCCTCGCCATCGCAAAGTGCTGCAATTGCATGTGTGAGCCACGGTGCCCAGCCCCTAAACTCGTCTTCTTTTTTTTTTTTTTTTGAGACAGAGTCTCCCTCTGTCACGCAGGCTGGCATGCAGTGGCCGGATCTCAGCTCACTGCAAGCTCCGCCTCCCGGGTTTACGCCATTCTCCTGCCTCAGCTTCCTGAGTAGCTGGGACTACAGGCGCCCGCCACCTCGCCCGGCTAGTTTTTTGTATTTTTTAGTAGAGATGGGGTTTCACCGTGTTAGCCAGGAAGGTCTCGATCTCCTGACCTTGTGATAAGTCCGTCTCAGCCTCCCAAAGTGCTGGGATTACAGGCTTGAGCCACCGCGCCCGGCCTAAACTCTTCTAAGGACACCAGTCATATTAGATGAGGGCTCACCCTAAAGATGTCATTTTCACTTAATTACCTTTTTAAAGACCCTATCTCCAAATATGGTCACATTCTGAGGTGCTGGGGGTGAGGACTTCAACATATTAATATATACATTTTATAGGTGGACACAATTGAGACTATAATGTAAGAGTTCTTTATATATTCTGGATGTGAATATTTTGTTGGATAAATATATATATATATATATTCCCAGGCAGGGGGTGGTGGCTCATGCCTATAATCCTAACACTTTGGGAGGCTGAGGTGGGCAGATTACCAGAGGTCAGGAGTTTGAGACCAGCCTGGCCAAACCTCATCTCTATTAAAAATACAAAAACCTCATCTCTACTAAAAATACAAAAATGAGAGGCCGGGCGTGGTGGCTCACACCTGTAATCCCAGCTACTCAGGAGGCTGAGGCAGGAGAATCACCTGAACCTGGGAGGTGGAGGTTGCAATGAGCTGAGATTGCACCACTGCATCCAGCCTGGGTGACAGAACAAGCCTCCGTCTCAAAAAAAAAAACCAAACAAAAAAAAAAACCAATAACTCCCACTTTGTGGGTTGTCTTTTCACCTTTCTAAAAAGGTGTCTTGGAATGAGCAGAAGTTTTGTTTTGTTTGTTTGTTTCAGGACAGTGTCTTTGCTCTGTAGCCCAGGCTGGAGTGCAGTGGCGTGATCTTGTCTCACTGCAACCTCTGCCTCTTGGATTCAAGTGATTCTCCTGCCTCAGCCTTCTGAATAGCTGGGATTACAGGCACCTACCACCATGCCTGGCTAATTTTTATTTATATGTTTATTTTTGAGATGGAATTTCGCTCTTATCCAGGCTGGAGTGTAATGGCGTGATCTTGGCTCACTGCAACCTCCGCCTCCTGGTTCAGGTGATTCTCCTGCCTCAGCCTCCCGAGTAGCTGGGATTACAGACACCCACCACCATGCCCAGTTAATTTTTATATTTTTAGTAGAGACAGGGTTTTACCACGTTGGCCAGAACGGTCTCGAACTCCTGGCCTCAGGTGATCTGCCTGCCTCAGCCAGGCGTGAGCCACCGCGCCCAACCAATTTTTGTATTTTGAGTAGAGATGGAGATTCACCATGTTGGTCAGGCTGGTCTTGAACTCCTGACATTGTGGTCCTCCCGCCTTAGCCTCCCAAAGTGTTGGGATTATAGGTGTGAGCCACTGCGCCTGGCCTAGAAGTTCTTAATTTTAACACAGACTATTTAGCTCTGCTGGTTGCATTAATTCTTGCTGTGTCTTGCTTAAGAAAATTTTGCCTACTCTAAGGTCATGAAAATATTCACGTTTTTCTCAAAAAGCCTTATTGTTTGAACGATCATACTTTGATCTATACTTCATCTGGAATAGATTTTTTCTGTCTGGTGGAAGATGAGGTCACAGTCTCCCCTTTTTTCCCATATGGATGTCCAGTTGACCCAGCACTATTATTATTTAAAAAAAAAAAAATCCTGGGCCGGGTGCGGTGGCTCACACCTGTAATCCCAGCACTTCGGGAGGTTGAGGCAGACGGATCAGAAGGTCAGAGGATCAAACTGTCCTGGCTAACACGGTGAAATGCTGTCTCTACTAAAAATACAAAAAATTAGCCAGGCATGCTGGCGGGCGCCTGTAGTCCCACTTACTCGGGAGGCTGAGGCAGGGAGGATGGCGTGAACCCAGGAGGCAGAGCTTGCAGTGAGCCGAGATCGCACCACTGCACTCCAGCCCGGGCGACAGAGCGAGACTGTCTCAAAAAAAAAAAAAAAAAAAAATCCTGACTGGGTACGGTGGCTCACACCTGTAATCCTAGCACTTTGGGAGGCCAAGGTGGGGGGATCACCTGAGGTCAGGAGTTCAAGACCAGCCTGGCCAACATGGTGAAACGCTGTCTCTACTAAGAATACAAAAAATAAGCTGACTGTGGTGGCAGGTGCTTGTAATCCCAGCTACTTGGGAGGCTAAGGCAGGAGAATTGCTTGAACCCGGGAGGCAGAGGTTGCAGTGAGCTGAGATCGCACCACTGCACTCCAGCCTGGGTGACAGAGTGAGACTCCATCTCAGAAAAAAGAAAAAAAAATCCTCTTGGCCAGGCACGGTGGCTCGCATGTGTAATCCTAGCACTTTGGGAGGCCAAGGTGGGCAGATCACCTGAGGTTGGGAGTTTGAGACCAGCCTGACTAACGTGGAGAAACCCCCGTCTTTACTAAAAATACAAAATTAGCTGGGCGTGGTGGCGCATGCCTATAATCCTAGCTACTCGGGAAGGCTGAGTCAGGAGAATCACTTGAACCCGGGAGGTGGAGGTTGCGATCTGCTGAGATCACACCATTGCATTACATCCTGGGCAACAAGAGTGAAACTCTGTCCTAAAAAAAAAAAAATCCTCTCCCCATTGGCAATGAAGTCTTGTTTTGTCATAAAAGATGTGACTCCATTTGTGTGGGTCAGTTCCTGGCTGGTGTGTCCGTTATGAAGCCAGTACCACACTGTCTTAACCAGCTTCATGATAGGGCTCACTATGTGATAAGTTCTTCAGCTTTGTTCTTTTTCAAGATTTCCTTTTCAGGCCAGGCGCAGTGGCTTAAACCCGTAATACCAGCACTTTGGGAGGCCTAGGAGGGAGGATCACTTGAGTCCAGGAGTTTGAGACCAGCCTGGGTAACATGATGAAACCCTGTCTTTAGAAAAAAAACCAAAAATTAGCTGGGTGTGGTGGTGCGCGCCTGTAATCCCAGCTACTCTCCTACCCAGCTGAAGCAGGAGAATTGCTTGAATCCCAGAGGCAGAGGCTGCAGTGAGGCGAGATCACACCACTGTACTCCAGCCTGGGCGACAGAGAGGGATCCTGTCTCAAAAAAATAAGAAAAAGAAAAAAGAAAAAAAAAAAAAGATTGCCTCGTCTTGTGACCCTTTGTGTTTCCATATGAATTTTTTTTTTTTTTTTTTGAGACGGAGTCTCGCTCTGCCGTCCAGGCTGGATGGAGTACAGTGGCCGGATCTCAGCCCACTGCAAGCTCCGCCTCCTGGGTTTACGCCATTCTCCTGCCTCAGCCTCCCGAGTAGCTGGGACTACAGGCGCCCGCCACTTCGCCCGGCTAGTTTTTTGTATTTTTTTTAGTAGAGACGGGGTTTCACCGTATTAGCCAGGATGGTCTCGATCTCCTGACCTCGTGATCCGCCTGTCTCGGCCTCCCAAAGTGCTGGGATTACAGGCTTGAGCCACCCCGCCTGGCCTTCCATATAAATCTTAAAATCACCTTGTCCATGTTTCTTTAAAGGTTGCTGTAATTTTGATTGGAATCTTGTTGATTCTGTGGATCACTTGGGGAACTTTTTATCATACTGAGTTTTCTATTCAGTGAATGTGGCATATTGTTCCCTTGATTTGTAGGGTTTTTGTAGAAGACTTGCAGGTCTTCTTAGGTTCATTCCTAGGTATTTGATTTTTGGGGGTGTTGCTATTTTAAGTTAAGCAATTATGCCATCTATTAACAATTGCAGTTTTGTTTCTTCTTTCCAATCTTTATGCCTTTTAAAAAAATTTATTTTATTTTATTTTATATATTTTTTGAGACAGAGTCTTGCTCTGTCGCCCAGGCTGGAGTGCAGTGGGGTGATCTTGGCTCACTGCAAGCTCCACCTCCTGGGTTCATGCCGTTCTCCTGCCTCATCCTCCTGAGTAGCTGGGACTGCAGGCATGTGTCACCACGCCCGGCAATTTTTTTGTACTTTTAGTAGAGACGGAGTTTCCCTGTGTTAGCCAGGATGGTCTTGATCTCCTGACCTCGTGATCCACCTGCTTTGGCCTCCCAAAGTGCTGGGATTACAGACTTGAGCCACAGGGCCCGGTTTCTTTATGTCTCTTAATATATTTCCTTGTTTTATTGCACTGGTTGGGACCTCCACAGTATACTCTTTGTTGTGGGGGGTCCTGCTCTGTTGCCGAGGCTGGAATCTAGTTGTGTGATTACAGCTCACTGCCGCCTCAACCTCCTGGCCTCAAGTGATTCTCCCACCTTAACCTCCCAAGTAGCTGGGACTACAGGTGCGCCACCATGCCCAGATCATTTTTAAATGCTTTGTAGAGTCAGGATTTCCTTACGTTGCCTAGGTTTGTCTTTTTTTTTAATTCTTTTTTTTTTTTTTGAGATGGAGTCTCACTCTGTTGCCCAGTATGAAGTGCAGTGGTGTGATCTGGGCTCACTGCAACCTCTGCCTCGTGGGTTCAGGTGATTCTCCTGCCTCAGCTTCCCAAGTAGCTGGGGTTAGCTACTTGTATTTTGAGTACAGACGGGGTTTCACCACGTTGGCCAGGCTGGTCTCAAACTCCTGACCTCAGGTGATCCACCCACCTCAGCCTCCCAAACTGCCAGGATTACAGGCGCGAGCCACCGAACCTGGTCCCCCCTTTTTTTTTTTTTTTTTTTTTTTTTGAGATAGCATCTCACTCTGTCGCCCACGCTGCAGTGCAGTGTCACTATCGTAGCTCGCTGCAGACTTGACCTTCTGGGTTCAAGTGGTCCTCCCGCCTTACCCTCCCTAGTAGCTGGGACTATGGGCATGCACGGCTAATTGTTTTTATTTTTTATTTTTTGTAGAGATGAGTCTTGCTATGTTGCCCAGGCTGCTCGCAATCTCACAGGCCCAAGCGACCCACCCACCTTAGCCTTCCAAGTAGCTGGGATTACAGGCGAGAGCCATTGCACCAGGGCCCGCATATTATGACTTTATTGGATTTCTCTCCAGTGAGAGAATCCAAGGCAACTGATGCTTTCTTTGGCCCTTTGCTTGAATCTTCACGACAAATGACTTCATCTAGTATTCATGCAATTGTACTAATAATCACCTATCTTTTATCACATATGTGCCATAGGGCTTCACTTCGTTCTCCTCAATAGTCATATGAATTAGGTGTTCATTTTTCCAGGTCGTCCTCCTCCTCCTCCTCCTCCTCTCACCCCTCCTCCTCCTCCTCCTCCTCTTCCTCCTCCTCCATGCTTTCTTCCCTTACAGATTTACTGGGTGTCTGTATTGTGTCTGGCCTGGTGCTAGTCAGGAGCTGTGGATCTTGCCCTTGATGGACCGTATTTTGGAGAAAAACTAAGTTCTCACCCCTTGGAAATCAAAGCTGGCTGACTTGTCCCCAGACTTTTTGTTTTGAGACAGAGTCTCACTCTGTTGCTCAGGCTGGAGTACAGTGGCCCCATCTCGGCTCACTGCAACCTCCACCTCCCAGGTTTAAGCGATTCTCCTAGCTCAGCCTCCTGAGTAGCTGGGATTACAGGCTTGCACCACCACACCTTGCTAATTTTTTGTATTTTTAGTAGAGATGGGGTTTCGCCATGTTGGCCAGGCTGGTCTCAAACTCCTGACCTCAGGTGATCTGTCCGCCTTGGCCTCCCAAAGTGCTGGGATTACAGGTGTGAGCCCCTGTGCCGGCCAGACCTTTTTTAAGTACCCCCCGCCCACCCCCAAGATGGAGTCACGGAAAAAAAGTCACCCAGGCTGGAGAGCAGTGGCTCGATCTCGGCTCACTGCAACCTCTGCCATCCGAGTTCAAGCTTCTCCTGCCTCAGCCTCCTGAGTAGCTGGGATTACAGGCTCGTGCCACCACGCCCAGCTAAGTTTTGTACTTTTAGTAGAGACGGGGTTTTGCCGTGTTGGCCAGGCTGGTCTTGAACTCCTGACCTCAGGTGATCCGCCCACCTCAGCCTCCCAAAATGTTGGGATTACAGGCGTGAGCCACTGCGTCCAACCTTAAGTTGGTTTAAAATCATAGAGTTTTTCCATTTGAAGCTCGGGAAGGAGTCTTAGAGTTCTTCCAGTCCTGCTTCCCCATTTCACAAATGGGAAAAGCTGAGGCCTGGAGACAAATGCTTTTTGAGTTGCTCAGATAGTACTTGGCACATCAGAATCACATGTGGGTTTGAATTTCAGTGATTAGGAGAACACAATGCTTCTGATAGACCCCCAGAAGAAAAACAACTTGGGGGGTGGGTACAGATGGGTGTGGTTCAGGGCACATTGAGTTGGATCTCACGAGGGAGATCAAGGCCAGACCGGCAGGTAGGGGAGGCATCCAATTGCCAGGACGGATAGAAATGCAGGGAGAGGGACCAGGCGCGGTGGCGCACCCCTGGAACCCCAGCACTTTGGGAGGCCAAGGCGGGCGAATGACTTGAACTCAGGCCTCACTGCTGTTTCAAAACAGTAGAGCAGAGTCGGATTTGAACCCCTGAGCAGTACTCTTGCTAATCAGTGCTGCCTTTGTGACATGGATGGGGAACAAAATATAAAACCAATCCAGAAATGTGAGGATGCTGAAGAAGGTTCCAGAACTGTGATGTGGAACAGTTCTGTGCTGTCTCGGAAGAGCGGGGCTCGGGGGAGTTTGGGGTCGCGCCTGTGTATGTTTCACATTAGCCTTCAAGATGACTTTCAGCAGCCTCGTCCTGGCCCCTAGCCCGAGGCTCTAGGAGCTGACGGATGGAGCCTTCAAAGCAGGGGCCACGGGGCCATGGATTAAATTTCCGCAGCTGGAACCTGTTGGATGTGTGTGCAGCCCGGGAGCCAGAGCACCGATGAGCCTGGGGTGGGTGGGCGGTGGAGGGAGGGAGGCTGCTGGCCTGCCTAGGAACTCCAGGCACTGCCCCATGTGGAAAATTTCTCCTGTAACCCACTGACTTCAGGAACCCGAGAGCCCCAGCAGCGTGGATCCCTCGCGGGTCTGAAGGGCCACTTGTCCCGGTCAGCTGCTCCAGGGATGGCTGCTCCTAAAGGCTGGGAGGGCCGCATTCCATTCTTGGCACTTACCTGTCCCCTCCCTCCCTTTGGGCTACCTGCCCCCTCCCCAGTGCTGAACCTCTTGCTTAGAGACTCAGCCCGTATGCCGGGTTCCCTTTGCCCCTGTGAAGATCAGACCGGGAAGCTGGAGGGCTCATTCTTCATCTCTCAGCTCAGGCCAAAAGGGACTGGTGGCCCCTGTCTCTTCCTCTGCCCCCACTGCCCCTGCTCCTGCCCACTTTACACATTTAAGGGAAGTGATCTGAGTATTCAGGAACTAAAACTCAGTGCCTTGCCCCTGGGAAAGGACCCAAAAATGCCCCAACCCGGTGAATTTTGAAGGGAAACCCCAGGGATCTAGGTCTGAATTCTGAGCACCCCCCACCCACTTTCTGCATCAGCCTGAGCTGCTTGTTTTGTTTTTATTTACGTGTATTTGACTAGCATCAAAGCTTCTGTTTGAGGAAAGGGTTCTGTGGTGAAGGAAAGAAAAGGTGTAAAGTCAGTTTCTTCCTGACCGAGTTTCTCCATGTTGGTCAGACTGGTCTCAAACTCCCGACCTCAGATGATCCTCCTGCCTCAGCCTCCCAAAGTGCTGGGAGTACAGGCATGAGCCACGGCACCCAGCCTGGTTGAGCTGCATTTTAAGTCTCCTTCACTCTCTGGATTCTCCCTACATCTCCTTCAACTCCTCCGGGTTGTTTGTGGAGTTGACGGGTTGAGTTGTTGACCTGCAGAGTTTTCCCCGTGTGGATTTGCCAATGCCACACTCTTGGAGCTGTCTAACATGTGCCTCTTTTTCTGTAATTCTGTAAACTGGTAGTTGGATGTAGATGGTTGACCCGATTCAGGGTACCTCCCCTGCTATTGCATATTCTTCATTCATTCATTCATTCATTCATTCATTCATGGTTTCTGGCAGGACGCTTCGTCATTGGTGCTTCGTTCTTCCATCAGGAGGCACGTAATGTCGGGTCATCTCTCTCTCTCTCTCTCTCTCTTTCCCTCCCTCTCTATGGTGTCAGCAGCCATTGGTGCTCAGCACCTAGCTCCTTTAGTTCATCAGGGGCTGCAGCGTGGTGGTGGCCTAATTTTGTCATTTATTTGTCACTTATTGGCTGGAATTTATTAGGTTGGTACAAACCGATTGTGTTATTTTATTTTATTTTATTTTACTTTGAGATGGAGTTTTTTGCTCTTGTTGCCCTGGCTGGAGTGCAATGGCATGATCTCGGCTCACCGCAACCTCTGCCTCCCAGGTTCAAGCGATTCTCCTGCCTCAGTCTCCCAAGTAGCTCTCAGGCGCCTGCCACCACGCCTGGCTAAGTTTTTGTATTTTCAGTAGAAATGAGGTTTCACTATGTTGGCCAGGCTGATGTCAAACTCCTGACCTCGTGATTTGCCCGCCTCGGCCTCCCAAAGTGCTGGGATTACAGGCGTGAGCCACCACACCCAGCCTACTAATTGTGGTTTTTGCCATTTCTTTCTTTCCTTTTCTTTTTTTTTTTTTTTGGTCACTACTTCCTTTCTTTTTTTCCTCTCTCTCTCTCTTTTTTTTTTTGGGTTTTTTTTTCTTTTTTTTTTTTTTGAGACAGAGTCTTGCTCTGTCTCCCAGGCTGGAGTGCAGTGGCACGATCTTGGATCACTGCAACCTCCACCTCCTGGGTTCAAGCAGTTCTCATGCCCCGGCCTCCCGACTAGCTGGGATTACAGGCAGGTGCCATTACGCACAGCTAATTTTTGTGTGTGTGTGTGTTTTTGGTAGAGATGGGGTTTCACTATGTTGGCCAAGCTGTTCTTGAACTCCCGACCTCAGGTAATTCGCTGGCCTTGGCCTCCCAAAGTATAGGGATTACAGGCATGAGCCACCGCAACTGGCCGCCTTTCAATGGCAACTTTCAATGGCAAAACTGCAATTACTTGTGTAGCAACCTGATATCTGTGGCATGAAATGTCCCCTCATCTGTTTGGAGAGGGGGCCTTCCTCTCGATGTATGAGGCTTCAAAGCCAGGGGTCCTTCTCTTACTATCACCCTGCCTCCCTGTTCCCCTTTGTTGCTATCACCCTGCCTCTCTGGGTAGTGTTCTATCATGTCTGTGTTTCCTGCTGCCCCGTGGGGGCTAGACCCCAGCTGTGTGGCATGAACAGGTGACCTGTCCATTTCTGTTTCCCTGGGGGAAGGGAGGTCCGTGAAGCCCAGGTGCCCAACAGAACTGATTTTCCTTCCTCCTCCCACCACTTCTACTCCCATTCCTACCCTTCCACAGACTGTGGCTTCCAGGGCACCTGGGGAGCTGGTTGGAGCTCCGGGCACACCAAGGAAGCTCTTCTTAGAACCAAGCCTTCAGACCTTCTGCTCCTAAGACGGTCACTTGGCCTGCCTGGGCCTCTTCCCTATACTCTTCCCCCTCTGACTTCAGCCCCAGCTGCTCCCCACAGCCCTTCCCCGGTCTGAGGCAGGCATACAGCTGAGGTAGGCCAGTCCCTTAAGTCCTGACTCCCTTGTACCAGAGGGTGGGGCAAGCTGAAGTGTAGTCAGCGGGGACCCTGGCTTGGCTGTGGTCTGACTGGGAGTCTTAAACACTGGTCCCAGGTGGCATCTGTGATGTGAAAAGCTGCAAAGTAGCAGAGGCCAAGAGAGTGCCTAAGAGGTACTGGGGAAGGCAGCAGTGGCAGTGGGAGGCATGGTATTGCTCAGAAAAGCAGGCTGGGCGCCGTTCATAGCTGTAGTCCCAGCACTTTGGGAGGCTGAGGCGGGCAAATCACTTGAGGTCAGGAGTTCGAGACCATCCTGGTCAATATGGCTAAACCCCGTCTGTATAAAAAATATAAAAATTAGGCCGGGTGCAGTGGCTTACGCCTGTAATCCCAGCACTTCAGGAGGCGGAGGTGGGCAAATCACACTTGAGGTCAGGAGTTTGAGACCATCCTGGCCAACATGGTGAAACCCTATCTTTACAAAAAATACAAAAATTAGCTGAGTGTAGTGGCACATGCCTGTAGTCCCAGCTACTTGGGAGGCTGAGGCAGGAAAATCGCTTGAACCCAAGAGGTGGAGGCTGCAGTGAGCCTGGGCAACAGAGTGAGACTCCATCTCAAAAAAAAAAAAAAAAAAGGAAAAGGAAACACAGGCCCTCTCCATACCTGTCTGTCCTTCTGTGTTGAGCTGTGCTGCCCCAGGGCTGCTCAGGACCTACCAGGTGATTCCAGGTGGGGGTTCATCTTTTTTGTTACACATGCCCACCCAGAACCACCCCCAGGTCAGTTCTTTAGTTCACCTGCCATTTGTGAAGTTGTGTGTCAGACGGAGTCTCGCTCTGTTGCCCAGCTGAAGTGTAGTGGCACAATCTCGGCTCACTGCAAGCTCGGCCTCCCAGGTTCAGGCCATTCTCCTGCCTCAGCCTCCCGAGTAGCTGGGACTACAGGTGCCCGCCACCACGCCTGGCTAATTTTTTTGTATTTTTTAGTAGAGACGGGGTTTCACCATATTAGCTAGGATGGTCTCGATCTCCTGACCTTGAACAGCACTAATTTCTTATTTGACAAAGAGTGAGCTCCTAGCCTGCACCAGGCTCTGTTCTAGAAATCTGGAATAGAGTAGCGATCAAGACAGGCAAGGCTCCTGCCCTCAGGGCACTCACAGAGTAGCAGAGCGGAAAGACAAGAAACAAGTAACCAAGAAATACAGTATTTAGAATGAAGCAGTATGAGGTCATCGGTGGGTGACACCTTTCTGTTTGTGAAGCTGCTAGGTAAACTGTGATTTCGTTATAGAAGGTGTTGGCCCTGTGATCTGCTTGTACCAGGCTCTGGGAGGGAGGCAAGGGGAGGGGCCAGCCCTCCCCTGTGTAAATATGTCACATTTATGGAGCCATATAGGTATAGCCAGTCATTCTCTCACTAATCCTTCGATTCGTTTCCTAGGCTGCCATAACAAAGTACCACAAAGTGAGTGCCTAAAACCACAGAAATTTATTCTCTCACACTTCTACAGGCTATAAGTCCAAAATTCAGGTGTCTGTAGGGCTACATTCCCCCTGAAGTCCCTAGGGGCGGGTCGTTCCTTGCCTTCTCTGGCTTCTAGTGGTGGCCGGCAGTGCTTAGTTCTCCTTGGCTTGTAGTTGCGTCACTCTGATCTCTGTCTCAAAAGAAAAACAAAAAATTTCCCCCAGGCTAGTTATTCTTTCTTTTTTGATACTTTGACACATGCAAAATAACATTTTCAGGGTCTTAAGGTATAATTTTATAAATTACTATATTCTCATAATTAAATATGATTAAACATTATTTAAATTGGTATCCCTTTTTTACAAAATAGGATTGCTATCTAATCTTTTTATAAATTTTTTATTTTAATTAATTAATTTATTTATTTTGAGACAGAGTCTCACTCTGTCGCCCAGGCTGGAGTGCAGTGGCACGATCTCGGCTGACTGCAAGCTCTGCCTCCCAGGTTCACACCATTCTCCTGCCTCAGCCTCCCGAGTAGCTGGGCACCCACTACCACACCCGGCTAATTTTTTGTATTTTTAGTACAGATGGGGTTTCACTGTGTTAGCCAGGATGGTCTCGATCTCCTGAGCTTGTGATCTGCCCACCTCGGCCTCCCAAAGTGCTGGGATTACAGGCGTGAGCCACCACGCCCAGCAATTTTTTATTTTTTAAGACAGTCTCACTCTGTCACCTAGGCTGGAGTGCAGTGCCACAGCCATTGCTCACTGTAGCCTCTGCCTTCCAGGCTCAAGTGATCCTCCCAAGTAGCTGGGACTACTGGTGTCTGCCAACATGCACAGCTAATTTTTAAATTTTTTGTAGAGATGGGATCTTGACATGTTGTCCAGGTTGGTCTTGAACTCCTGGGCTCAAATGATCCTCCTGCCCTGGCTTCCCAAAGTTTTGGGGTTACAGGTGTGAGTCACCACACCCTGCCTACTCTTGCATTCATCAAATATTTGAGTGCCACATGAATCCCAGATCCAGATGTTCTTTTGTTTTTCTTGGTCCACATTTGGACTAAGATTGAAAATAATAACTTGTGGATTGATATCTGTGTACATGTGAGACAGATACATATACCTGGGATTAAATGAGAGTGTAAAATTGTTATTTAAAGTATGTTACAGGCCCTGACGCGGTGGCTCACACCTGTAACCCCAGCACTTGGGGAAGCTGAGGCAGGAGGATCACCTGAGGTCAGGAGTTCTAGACCACCCTGGCCAACATGGTAAAACCCCGTCTCTACCGAAAATACAAAAATTAGCCAGGTGTGGTGGTGGGCGCCTGTAATCCCAGCTACTCGGGGGGCTGAGGCAGGAGAATTGCTTGAACCCGGGAGGCAGGGGTTGCAGTGAGCCGAGATTGCGCCATCGCACTCCATCCTGGGGGACAAGAGCAAGAATTTTTCTTAAAAAAGAAAAAAAAAAGTGTGTTGCAAAGGGCAAGTATCATGATTTATACAAGGCATACATTTATTTGGAAACACTCGCAGATTACTTGCCATCTCTGAGACTCTCCATTTTAAAAAAGTAAAAAAGTTTTATTGAGATATAAGTCACAGACCACGCAATTCATTTCCCCCACATTTTTTTTTATTATTTATTTATTTATTTATTTTTTATTTTTTTTGAGATGGAGTCTCGCTCTCTTGCCCAGGCTGGAGTGCAGTGGCTGGATCTCAGCTCACTGCATGCTCCGCCTCCCGGGTTCACGCCATTCTCCTGCCTCAGCCTCTTGAGTAGCTGGGACTACAGGCATCCGCCACCATGCCTGGCTAGTTTTTTGTATTGAGACAGGGTTTCACCGTGTTAGCCAGGATGGTCTCGATCTCCTGACCTCGTGATCCGCCTGTCTCGGCCTCCCAAAGTGCTGGGATTACAGGCTTGAGCCACCGCACCCGGCCTTTTTTTTTTTTTTGAGACAGGGTCTGGCTCTTGTTGCCCAAGCTGGAGTGCAGTGGCACGATCATGGCTCACTGCACCCTCAACCTCTGACACTCAAGCAGTCCTCCCACTTCAGCCTTCGGAGTAGCTGGGACCACTGGTGTGGGTCACGATGCTTGGCCAATTTGTACGTGTGTGTGTGGAGCTGGGGTGTCACTATATTACCCAGGCTGGTCTCAAACTTCTAGGGCCAAGCGCTCCTTCCAGCTCTGTCTCCCAAAGTGTTGGGATTACAGGTGTGAGCCACCGCGGCCGGCCACGATTCACTTGTTTTTAGTATATTTACAGAGTTGTGCAACCATTATGAAAGTCAGTTTTAGAACTTTTTCATCATTCCCCAGAAGAACCCCGCACCCATTTGTATCTTGAATATGTTGTAGGGTCCTAAGCAGTCCATTCATTGGGACTAGCCAGCAACGATTTAACTGGCTGTGATGCTGGGCAAGTCCCTAAACTTCCCAGCTCCTCACATTCTCCACCTGTAGTTACAGGTGAAACTGACCTACTCGGTAACACTACCCACCTGTAGGTGCTCCGCGTGCGCGTGAAGTGCATGAACTCAGTTATGTCTCAGGACAGTTCCTGGGCTGGCTGCTTTTTCCCCATGTTATAGATGAAGAAGCTGATTCCCAGAGAAGCCAAGAGCCCGAGGCACAGGCTGGAGTCTCCGCTGGGAACTGAACCCTCTAGATTTTAACAGTATGTGGGTGGGGGTAGCTCAGGTTGGCCTTCAGTGCTGACTTGCAGGACTCTGGGGTGGTGATTTTAGTGGTCTTTATCCTGTTTGCTACCTGCCCAGCAGACCCCTTTGCACAGGGAGCTTTGCAGACATGACCTTGAGGAAGATTAGGGAGGAGAGGTGGGTGGAGGTGGGAGGCTGGGCAGAGAGCAGGGAGGGTACCGGGGTTCTTTTTTTTTTTTTTCCCTTTTGTGACAGAGTCTTGCTCTCTCGCCCAGGCTGGAGTGCAGTGGCGCCATCGCCGATCACTGCAAGCTCCGCCTCCCGGGTTCACGCCATTCTCCTGCGTCAGACTCAGGACTACAGGCGCCCGCCACCACGCCTGGCTAATTTTTTGTATATTTTAGTGGAGATGTGGGTTTCACCATGTTAGCCAGGATGGTCTGGATCTCCTGATCTCATGATCCACCCACCTCAGCCTCCCAAAGTGCTGGGATTACAGGTGTGAGCCACTGTGCCCAGCTGGTACCGGGGTTCTAACAGGAGGGTTTCTGCCAGGTGGGCCTTCTGGAAAGTCTGAGTGGCGCCCACCTATTCCAGGCACCTGGGTAAGGAAGGCGCTAGCCTTGCCAAGATCAAGGCCAGAATATCCAGCGAAGAACGGGGATGCCCCCTGGTGGATCTGCACTCCAGACGCTAAAACAAAAACTGTTTTCCCCAGGATCCGCTGCTTCCCAGGGTCCATGGGAGGGACCTGGCCACTGGTGTGGTCTGGAATCTTTTTTTTTTTTAATTAAGACAGAGTCTCACCCTGTCGCCCAGGCTGGAGTGCAGTGGCACGACCTCAGCTCACTGCAACCTCCATCTCCTGGGTTCAAGCAGTTCTCCTACCTCAGCCGCCCCGAGCAGCTCGGATTACAGATGTGTGCCACCATACCTGGCTAATTTTTGTATTTTTAGTAGACATAGGGTTTTGCCATGTTGGCCAGGTTGGTCTTGAACTCCTGACCTCAGGTGATCCACCCACCTTGGCCTCCAAAAGTGCTGGGATTACAGGCATGAGCTACCACACTTGGCCAGGTCTGGGGTCATTTTTCAACTTTAGCATGTGGTCAAGATTCAGTATTTGGGGGATGGGAGAGGAACCCGGGCATTAGAATGAATTAGATTCAAATCCCAGCTCTGCCGCTAACCAATTGGGTATTCCTGGTCGAGTTAGTTGTCCAAGCCTCAGCTTCTCCTCCGTTAAATGGGTTTAATCGAAGTTCTGCTTCACAGAGCTGTGACCACGATGAACCAAGATAACGTATGTAGAGAACCCGTCTGTGCTGACACGCATAGTAAATGGTAATGGTTGTAATTGGTAGAAAGAGTCTGCTCTGGGGAGCTTGAGCCAGTTGCTTTATCTGTGGGCCTTGGTCTCCCCATTTGTAAAACAGAGACTTTTTTTTTTTGAGATGGAGTCTCGCTCTGTCGCCCAGACTGGAGTGCAATGGCGCGATCTGTGCTCACTGCAACCTCTGCCTCCCGCGTTCAAGCGATTCTCCCACCTCAGCCTCCTGAGTAGCTGGAACTACAGGCACCTGCCACCACGCCCGGCTAATTTTTGTGTTCTTAGTAGAGACGGGGTTTCACCATGTTGGCCAGGATGGTCTTGAACTCCAGACTTTGTGATCCGCCCGCCTTGGCCTCCCAAAGTGCTGGGATTACAGGCATGAGCCACCACGCCCGGCCAACAGAGACTATCTCACCTTGCTTTTCCAGGGTTGCTGTGAAATTTAGATCTTGAACCCAAAAGATAGAAATACCCAAGTTCTCTTACAAATGTAAGGAGTTACTTTCTTTTTTTTTTTTTTTTTTGAGACAGAGTCTCGCTCTGTGGGCCAGGCTGGAGTGCAGTGGCCGGATCTCAGCTCACTGCAAGCTCCGCCTCCCGGGTTTACGTCATTCTCCTGCCTCAGCCTCCCTAGTAGCTGGGACTACAGGCGCCCGCCACCACGCCCGGCTAGTTTTTTGTATTTTTTTTAGTAGAGACGGGGTTTCACCGTGTTAGCCAGGATGGTCTCGATCTCCTGACCTCGTGATCCGCCCATCTCGGCCTCCCAAAGTGCTGGGATTACAGGCTTGAGCTACCGCGCCCGGCCCCAGGAGTTACTTTCTTTTTTTGTTTCCTTTTTGTGGAGATTGGGGTCTCCCAGCCTCGGCAACATAATGAAACCCTATCATGCCGGGCGCAGTGGCTCATGCCTATAATCCCAGTACTTTGGGAGGCTGAGGCGGGTGGGTCACCTGAGATCAAGAGTTCAAGACCAACCTGGCCAACATGGTGAAACCCCGTCTCTACTAAAAATACAAAAATGAACCAGGTGTGGTGGTGCATGCCAATCATTCCAGCTACTCGGGCAGCTGAGGCAGGAGAATCACATGAACCCAGCAGGCGGAGGTTGCAGTGAGCGGAGATCGTGCCACTATACTCCATCCTGGGCGACAGAGTGAGACTTCGTCTCAAACACCAACCAACCAAACAAAGAAAACCAAAACCCTGTCTCTACAAAAAATGAAAACCTAGTTGGATGTGGTGGTGCCCCACTGTACTCCCAGCTATTTGGGAGGCTGAGGCTGGAGGATCCCTTGAGCCAGGGAGGTTGAAGCTGCAGTGAGCCATGATCGTACCATTGCACTCCAGCCTGGGTGACAGAACAAGACCCTGTCTCCAAAAAAAAAAAAAAAAAAAAAAAAAAGGAGAATGGAATCTTACTATGTTCCCCAGGCTGGTCTCAAACTCCCAGGCTCAAGCACCATCGTCCCACCTCTGCTTTTCTAAGTGCTGGGATTATACAAGATTACTTTTATTTTTCAGTTCTGACCACATGAAAGGCTATGTTTATTTATTCAACAAATATTGACCATGGGCCTGTTAGAGGGCAGGTTCAGTGAACGGGATGAGACTATTACCCATATCAACATCTAAGTTCCATGTGAGTTCTGTCTAGTTCAAGGGCCAGCATACTTTCTCTGTTAAATGCCAGAGAGTAAATACTTAAGGGTTTTCAGGACATTTGGTCTGTGTTGCAACTACTTAGCTCTGCCGTTGTAGCACTGAGCCAGCCCCTATACAATATGTGAACTAATGCCTGTGGCCGTGCACCAGGAAAACTTTGTAAATGGATCTGAGAATTTGGGTTTCATATAGTTTTCATATCACAAAATAGTATCCTTTTGATTTTCTCCCTCTGTTAAAAAAAATGGAAAACCCCTCAAAACTTAAGCTCTTGTAGGGAAAAACAAAATCTAGGCCAGTTGCAGTGGCTCATGCCTGTAATCCCAGCACTTCGGGAGGCCGAGGTGGGCGGATCACTTGAGGTCAGGAGTTCAAGACCAGCCCGACCAACATGGCGAAACCCCATCTCTACTAAAAATATAAAACTTAGGTGTGGTAGCACATGCCTGTAATCCCAGCTACTTGGGAGGCTGAGGCATGAGACTTGCTTAAATCTGGGAGGTGAAAGTTGCAGTGAGCTGAGATCGTGCCACTACACTCTAGCCTGGGTGACAGAGTGAAAAAAAAAAAGTTAAAAAATTCTGGGTAACACAAGGATAGGCCGTAGGCTGGATTTGGCCCTTGGGCTGTCATCATATGGTGGCCTTTGGTTGGTTTAACCTGTAACCTGTTGAGGTGGCTGTGAACAAATGTGGTCACTGGCTTCTTGGGATTTTCTTGTTTGTTTATATATGTCTTTCCTTTTCTTTCTGTCCTTTTTTTTTTTTTTTTTTAGACAGTCTTGCTCTGTCGCTGAGGCTGGAGTGCAGTGGCGCCATCTCAGCTCACTGCAACAACCTCTGTCTCCTGGGTTCAAACAAACCTCCTGCCTCAGTTTCTCGAGTAGCTGGGACTATAGGCGTGAGCCACCATGCCTGGCTATTTTTTGTATTTTTAGTAGAAACATGGTTTCACTATGTTGACCAGTCTGGTCTCGAACTCCTGACCTCAGGTGATCCGCCCTCCTTGGCCTCCCAAAGTGCTGGGATTACAGGCATGAGCCACCATGTCTGGCTGTCTTCGGATTTTTAGTAGAGAGAGGGTTTCACCATGTTGACCAGCCTGGTCTTAAACTCCTGACCTCAGGTGATCCATCTGCCTCGGCCTCCCAAAGTGCTGGGATTACAAGCTTGAGCCACCACGCCCAGCCACCCGGGCCCCGTTAGGTAACTTTTGAGGTCATCGTGGACTGGCGTGGAGGCCATGGTGGTGCAGGGAAGCGGGTGAATGGGAGACAGATCCAGGAAGGAAAGCCGACAGGGCGAGGTAACGGAACAGACGAGAAGAGGGGTGAGGACTGTAGGGAACCGTGGAGGAGCAGCTTTTGTTTAGTGAGGGGCTCCCACGAAGGATCTGGAGCCTTAAGCTTGCAGGAACAACCAGCGTGTGGCTTCTGCCCCCAGGGAGTCGGCGGCTTGTGGACGTGATGGATGTGAACACCCAGAAGGGCACAGAGATGAGCATGTCCCAGTTTGTGCGTTACTACGAGACGCCCGAGGCCCAGCGGGACAAGCTGTACAACGTCATCAGCCTAGAGTTCAGCCACACCAAGCTAGAGCACTTGGTCAAGCGTCCGACTGTGGTAGGTCTGGGGCCCAGTACCCTCCCCAGATACCTTCTACCTCATCTCCTTCCCTGTCCCCCTGCCACCTGGGCTGTGCCTTGCAAAAAGGCTCATGTGGGTGTGGCTGACTGGGCTTGGCAGGCATAGGGGTGGCTAAGGTTGGTAACATGGTTTGTAGAGACAGGGATCTTGCTGTGTTGCCCAGGCTGGCCTTGAACTCCTGGGTTCAAGTGATCCTCTCACCTTAGCCTCCCAAAGCGCTTGGATTAGAGGTATAAGCTACCATGCCTGACCCCCAGCAACTCTTTCATTTCCTGTTGAAGAGACTCAGTTTTCCCTTCTACAAAGTGGGGGTCCTGTCATCCCTGCCCTTCTTTCCTCCCATGTTGGGACTATGGAGCTCACACTGGCGGGCCCAAGGGCTCCCCAGGGAGAAGGGGTGTTTGTGTCTGGCTCGGCAGTGGAGAAATGCAGTGCTGACGCTGGTCTGGCTTTCAGGTAGACCTGGTGGACTGGGTGGACAACATGTGGCCCCAGCATCTGAAGGAGAAGCAGACAGAAGCCACGAATGCCATTGCAGAGATGAAGTATCCGAAAGTGAAGAAGTAAGACCGCCTGGCTGCTGGCCAGAGCTGGGAGGGGTGACCCCCAGGCTTGGGGAGGTGGGAAGGAGGCTCCTGGCCATCAATGAAGGCTTGAACGTCACGACCGCTCCCATTCAGAACTGAAGGACTGTGCCTGTGGGGGCACAGCTGGGACAGGAGGGACGGGGTCCTTCGCGTGTGCCCGTTGGCTGCAGGGGCTCTGATCTCTGCTCTGGGACCAGCTCCCCTGGGGATCTGTGATCTGAGGAGGAGTAATGACAGACACCTCTGCATCGGTGTGTGTGTCTGTACGCAAGGGCACAACTGTGCATGCTTTTGTGCACTCCCTCCGTGAGACTGTGTCCTGGGAGTGGGCATTTTTGGGGAACCTGCCCACATTGGATGCTTTGGTTTTAGTGAGCAATGGGGAAAGACCTGGTGTTCTTTTCTTCCTTGGTGTTGAGACCTTGGAGCTCGTACCCAAAAGAACCTTTCCCAAACATAGTCCAGGGGCCACCTACTCACCTGACACACCTTAGACGGTGCCCTCTGAGCAGGAGGTTGGCTCTGGGTGGAGAAGTTTACCACGGTTTGCTTATTTATTTATTTACTTTCTGAGACAGAGTCTTGCTCTGTCTCCCAGGCTGGGGTGCAGATGTCAGCTCACTGCAACCTCTGCCTCCTGGGTTCAAACAATTCTCCTGCATCAGCCTCCCGAGTACAGGTGTCAGTCATGGCGCCTGGCCAACCACGGTTTAATAGCAAAGATATCACAACATGTGGCATGACCAGCAAGTCCTGAGACTGATTATTTAACATGGGCTGGGCCGGGCGCGGTGGCTCAAGCCTGTAATCCCAGCACTTTGGGAGGCCGAGACGGGCAGATCACGAGGTCAGGAGATCGAGACCATCCTGGCTGACACGGTGAAACCCCGTCTCTACTAAAAAATACAAAAAAACTAGCCGGGCGAGGTGGCGGGCGCCTGTGGTCCCAGCTACTCGGGAGGCTGAGGCAGGAGAATGGCATGAACCCGGGAGGCGGAGCTTGCAGTGAGCCAAGATCACGCCACTGCACTCCAGCCCGGGCGGCAGAGCGAGACTCTGTCTCAAAAAAAAAAAAAAAAAAAAAACAACAACATGGGCTGTAGCATCTTTCAGCCCCTCCATGTTCAAGGACTTGAGTAACAGAACTTTTGGGAAGAGGAAGTCACCTTTGGGGCTTCCAGCTCTGTTTCCAACTCTGAAAGGGGAAAGAGGCCAGGTGTGGTGGCTCACACCTGTAATCCCAGCACTTTGAGACCAGCCTGACCAACATGGTGAAACCCCGTCTCTACCTAAAATACAAAAATTGGCCGGGTGTGGTGGCGCACGCCTGTAATTCCAGCTACTCAGGAGGCTGAGGCAGGAGAATCTCTTGAAGCTGGGAGGCGAAGCTTGCAGTGATCGAGCCATTGCACTCCAGCTTGGGCGACAGAGCGAGACTCTGTCTTAAAAAAAACAAACAAACAAAAAAGGGGGAAGGGGACACAAGTTGTCCCAGGCAGAGCGATTGCTTTGGGCTTCCTCGAAGAGTTGGCGCTGGCGGCCGGAATCCATTAGCATCTCTCTGTTCAGCTCTACTGCCAGGAATGCCCCCAGGAGCTTCAAGGCTGTGAACTTTTCATTCACTCAGCCCTTAATTCAGTGCATAGTGAGTGCAGACTGCGTGCCAGACTTTGTAAGGGAGGCCAGCAAGCTGGCCCTTGGGCTTCTCAAGGTTTTGCTTTCAAGCTCTCTCTCTCTCTTTCTTTAATTACTTTGTAGGCATTTTTCCTCCCCTTCAAGCTGAAGCTCCATCTACGCCTTGGATCTGGGCTGCATCAAAGGCAGAGACTGGGCTCGAGGTGGGGAGGGAGCAGGACTTGTTTTCAGTTCCATTCTGTTTGGATTCAGTTGCAGCAAAATTGACAGAGCTCCTGGGATGGGGAAGTAAAAAGATGAACAAGACTACAAGCCCCTACCCTCTGGAGAACGTGCTGTGCCTGAGGGGCCTGAGGTGCGGCTCCAGTCGTGGGAGGGGAACAGGGACTAGAGGAATCCCATTTGGCTGGTGTCATCATGGGACATTCCCTTCTTGGAGGGGACGTTCTGCCTGAGCTTCAAATGACAGAGGAGGCCAGGTGTGGTGGCTCACATCTGTAATCCCAGCACTTTGCGAGGCCAAGAGGGGGCGAATCACCTGGGGTCAGGAGTTCGAGACCAGCTTGGCCAACATGGCGAAACCCCATCTCTACAAAAAAAAAAAAATTAGCCAGGCGTGGTGGTGGGTGCCTGTAGTCCCAGCTGCAGGAGGCAGGAAAATTGCTTAAACCTGGGAGGTGGAGGTTACAGTGAGCTGAGATGGCATCACTGCACTCTAGTCTGGGTGACAGAACAAGACTCCGTCTCAAAAAAAAAAAAAAAAGACAAAAAGGCCAGGTGTGGTGGCTCATGCCTGTAATCCCAGCACTTTGAGAGTCTAAGGTGGGCAGATCATGAGATCAGGAGATTGAGACCATCCTGGCTAACACGGTGAAACCCTATCTCTACTAAAAAAAAAAAAAAAAAATTAGCTGGGTGTGGTAGCAGGCGCCTGCAGTCCCAGCTACTTGGGAGGCTGAGGCAGGAGAATGGTGTGAACCCAGGAGGCGGAGCTTGCAGTGAGCCGAGAACGTGCCACTGCACTCCAGCCTGGGCGACAGAGCGAGACTCCGTCTCAAAAAAAAAAAAAAAAAAGACAAAAAAACAAATGACGGAGATGGGAGAGAAGTGAAAAAGACCCTGAGAAAAGGCTGTGGGACTCAGAGATTATTAGTTGGAGGCAGATGATGGCTCATTGATGGATTGAGCTGATGGTTCATTGATTGGTTGATTGATTGATTGATTCATTCAGCACCTGTGTCTTGAGCTCCTGATTGGTGCTGAGTACTGGGGTTTATAGTGGGGAGAAAACCAGAAGAGGTTCCTGCTCTCCTGGAGCCTACACAGTGTATGGGGGAGACAGATGTAAATCCAATAATCACAGAAACAGATGGGAACTTGCAGCTGCGATGAGGCCCACAGTGCCCCAGAGCTGGTACTAGGGGAGGAGATTCACCCACTCAAGGTGGTCGGGGAAGGTGTTCTGAGCTAGGGTCTGAAGACTGAGCAGGGTTACTTAGGTGAAGAAGGCTGGGAGGGCTTTCCTGGCTGTGTGTAGTCAACTTGGGATGGTGGGGAAGGGCAGGGGACCTGTGGAAGGAAGGCCAGTGGGGCTGGAACAGAGGCAGTGAATGCAGGGTGGGTGCGGGGTGGGCCGAGCAGAACAGAGGGGCTGCATTTCCTGTAAGAACAGCTGGAATCCTCTCCAAGATTTTGAGCAGAGAGAAATGTGTTCAGGTTTGCATTCTGCAGGTCCTCCTGTTGCTATGGGGATTGGAGGGTGTGGGGGCACGTGAACATGAGGAGGCCATGGCATGGTGTGGAATTGGGAGTGACGGGCAGGGAGAGGGGAGGGGATGAGGGTCCAACCGGACATGGATTTAGGAATGCAAAAAAGACTGCATTGGGTGACATAGGTTTCAGTTTCATAATTAATGCCTACCTTGCCTTCCTGAGATACTCAGCATATTCTGCACTTTATTGAAAGATTCCTTTAAATAGTAAGCTCTATTAATATATTTAGGATCCTATCTAATTACCAAAAAAAAAAAAATGAGGCTCACACACTCCCAGTTTTTTTTTAACGGTTGTCTGTCACCGTGCACACACTGCCAGTTTTCTAGGACCATTTGTCTCGGGGTTGAATTGTGTGGCAAATAGATCTACAGATCTATTCGATGGCCGTCAGTGGCCATGGGAACTGGTTAGAGGATTTGAACCTCGTTAGGAAGGAAATTGTCATCTTGGAAATAGTCCATTTGTTTTGCTGAAAAGAATACCGATTTCAGTTAATAAGCAGGGTAAAAAATCCCACCATGATGAAGTCCTCTGGGATCATAGAACAGTTCCGTGGAATTTAATTAAAATGACATTGTTTCTAGAAATCACGGAGCTTTCATGCTGGAGGCCCTGAAGGGTAGAGATGGCTGTCAGCAGGGAAGGACTGCAGTAGGGAAGAGAGAGGTGACACAGACACACGACTGCTTCCCCACCCGGCTCTAGGACTTTTGGTGATGGGCTTAGGATTTTATTTATTTATTTATTTATATTTTTTTAGAGGGAGTCTCACTCTGTTGCCCAGGCTAGAGTGCGGTGACATGATCTCGGCTCACTGCAACCTCTGCCTTGCCTCTGGGGTTCAAGCGATCCTCCTACCTCAGCCTCCCAAGTAGCGGGGATTACAGGCGTCTGCCACCACACCCAGCTAATTTTTGTATTTTCAGTAGAGTCAGGGTTTCACCATGTTGGCCAGGCTGGTCTCAAACTCCTGACCTCAGATGATCTGCCCACCTTGGCCTCCCAAAGTGCTGGGATTACAGGCGTGAGCCACCACACCTGGCCGATTTTTTTTTTTTTTTTTGGGGGGGGGGACGGAGACTCGCTGTGTTGCCCAGGTTGGAGTGCAGTGGTGCGATCTCAGCTTACTGCAACCTTCGCCTCCTAGGTTCAAGCAATTCTCCTGCCTCAGCCTCCCAAGTAGCTGGGACTACAGGTGTGCACCACCACACCTGGCTAATGTTTGTATTTTTAGTAGAGACGGGGTTTCACCATGTTGGCCAGACTGGTCTTGAGCTCCTGACCTCAGGTGATCCACAAGCCTTGGCTTCCCAAAGTGCTGGGATTACAGGTGTGAGCCACCATGCCTGGCCAGGAATCTTTTTGTTTACTTGTTTTTTATTTTTTAGAGACAGAGTCTTGCTTTGTTGCCCAGGCTGCAGTGCCGTGCATAATCCTAGCTTACTGCAGCCTCAGACTCCCAGGACTCCTCCTACCTCAGCCCCCTGAGTAGCTAGGACTATAGGTGTGTACCTGGCTTTTTTTTTTTTTTTTTCCGAGACAGGGTCTCTCTCTGTTGCCCAGGCTGGAGTGCAGTGGCGCGTTTGTGGGTCGCTGCAACTTCCTCCTCCCAGGCTCAAGCAGTCCTCCCCTCTCAGCCTCTTGAGCAGCTGAGACCATAGGCACACACTACCACGCCTGGCTAATTTAGTTAGATATGGGGTTTTGCCATGTTGCCCAGGCTGGTCTTGACCTCCTGGACTCAAGTGGTCCACCCACCTTGGCCTCCCAAAGTGCTGGGATTACAGAATGGGGTGTGCCACTACTCCTGGCCTAATTTTGTGTGGTTTTTTTTTAGACGGAGTTTTGCTCTGTCGCCAGGCTGGAGTGCAGTGGCATGATCTCGACTCACTGTAACCTCCGATTCCCTGGTTAAGTGATTCTCCTGCCTAAGCCTCCTGAGTAGCTGGGATTACAGGCACACGCCACCATGCCCAGCTACTTTTTGTATTTTTAGTAGAGATAGGGTTTCACCATGTTGGCCAGGATGGTCTCAATCTCCTGAACTCGTGATCTGCCCACCTTGGCCTCCCAAAGTGCTAGGATTACAGGCATGAGCCACCGTGCCTGGCTGATATTTTTAAAAATTAAAAAAAATTTTTTTAATTTGTAGAGATGGCAGTGGGGGGATCTCTCTGTGTTGCCCAGGCTGGTCTTGAACTCCTGGCCTCAAGTGATCCAGATTGTTGCAAATATGGATGTGCGCCACTGCCCAGATGGCTTAGGATTCAATGTTTTTCTTTTCTTTTCTTTTTTTTTCTTTTTCTTTTTGAGAAAGAGTTTCACTCTGTCACCCAGGCTGGAGTGCGGTGGTGAGATCTCAGTTTACCGTAACCTCCACCTCTGGGGTTCAAGCGATTCTCCTGTATCAGCCTCCCAAGTAGCTGGGATTACAGGCTCCTGCCATTACGCCCAGCTAATTTTTATGTTTTTGGTAGAGATAGGGGTTTTGCCATGTTGGCCAGGCTGGTCTCGAACTCCTGACCTCAAGTGATCCACCTGCCTCAGCCTCCCAAAGTGCTGGGATTACAGGTGTGACCCAGTGCGCCCAGCCTCAGTGATTTTCAGCTGAGATACTTAAAAAGTGGTAGGAGTGATAGGAGTCGAGTGGGGGTAGTTGCACCTTCACGGAGACAGAAGATTTGCAAGGAGTTATGTTATTCTATTAGTTCTCTTTTTTTTTTTTTTTTTTTTTTTTTTTTGGAAGATGTTAGATTGTTAATTTGAGAT